>NC_057810.1:243097320-243220713 GCF_018294505.1 Triticum aestivum
CAACATCGTGGCTGAAGCCGTACAAGTCTCCGTACTACCATGCCGCCAAGCAGTTCGGAACCCCCACCGGTACGTGGCTTACATCGTTGATGTTAATGCTGTGCTGCTCTTCTCCGGTCTACGGAGAAGAAGATCAAGCTCGAAAAGAGAAGGTCCATGATCGAAGAGAGGAAGGCGGCGCTCAAGGAGAAGAAGGCCGCGCTCGAGGAAAAGAGGGTGAGGATCACTGCCAATGCAGAGTATGCCAAGATGTTGACCTTGAATATCAACTATTTGGATGCCGACGCTAGAATTATCGTGCAATCCGTCTGCTACCAGATGTTGGAGCGGCAGAAAGATGAGTTGGTGGCAGCAGAAGATGAGGACGTAACGAAGGTGGAGGCGGAGGCACACACAGATGCGGAGTCTGCCTACGCGGCGGCGATGACACCTCCTTGATCGGGGAGCAACTTGTTGGGATTGCTGGTCTGGCAGACATAAATGCATGGACCGCCAGACTGATGTTCTTCAGGCATGTGAAAACTAAGCATATTTGCCTCTTTTTGGTCATGATCGGGGATGCAATCCGACGCAGGTGTGTCCGGCGTGTTATGTGGATCAGCGTACATATAAATTTAAATTGCTGGCGGACATATTGAATGGCGGCCTCCCACATCCATGTCCGTGAACTGGTCCCACCATGTTCACGGTGCGGAAGGAATTTTGTGGGTTGCCGTTGAAGATGCCCTAAGAAGAAATGTGGCCATGTTCCCTAAGGCAAGTACAATAAGATGACATAAGCAAGCTATAAGGACTAGAATATTATATCTTTGCTTAGTTGGAGGCGAGAGAAGAAGACAGAGAAGATAAGCGGACTCTTGGTTAGTAGCCAGCTCTAGCATGAGACCCAAGACGCTTTGTGAGGTTGTAAGGTGGGCCAACTATATAATAAAATAGTACACATATAAAACTTACTATTGTATATGCCGGCTACAAGCTTGGCTATATGTTGGGGATATAACTATTAGGTATGGCCCGCCCAGGAGGGGCCAGGTTATACCTATGGCGATTCATGATGTGAAGCCCATGAGGATATTGAAAATGGCAGTTCACAGGCGAGGGCCCAAGGCCCAAGGGCGACTTAAGGCCCGTAGGAGTAAACCGCCATATGTGTAAGACCTGTATTGTAAGGCATGTACAGTTAGTCACCGAGCCGGACACGTTGTCTATGAGCCGGCCGGGACTCCGTGAGCCACTGCGCGTCAACCTGTGTATATAAAGGTACGACCCGGCGACAGTTCAGGGCAAGAAACAAGAGATCGAAAGCTAGGTCAAGCGTATTCGCTCCCTGGTAATCGAGACATAAGCAATACCACCTCAAACTGGATTAGGCCTTTACCTTCATCGCAAGGGGACGAACCAGTATAAACTCTTGTCTCCTTTGTCCCGTTTAACCCCTTTAAGCTAACCTAGTTGCGGTGGCTCCACGACTAAGTCCTCACACTAGGACATCTGACGTGACTATTCCACGACAGTTGGCACCCTCCGTGGGGCCAGTGCACGGTGGTTTCGAGTTCTTAAAGGGCAGCTTCGAAGGGATCAAGGGATACACTATGGGCCGGATGACCAAGAGTCGTCGCGGCAAGCTCTACATCAACGATGCAGGCTGGGGCCCTGAGGCCGGCTCAATTGAGTATGGGTATCGGGTCTCCTTTAGCAGAATCCACGTCTTCATCGACAAGATCGGCGAGCCGGGCCCTGAGCTGGACATCTGCACCGACATCATCGAAATGGCTCAGCGTGCACGACCCGCCCGAGCCCAGCCCATCGTGAAGCGTGCCTTCCTGGGATTCATCCATGGAGCGGAATTTTATGAGGGATCCATGTCTGGCGGTGAGACGGCCATCTATTCTGATGGTGAGTCGTCCACACGCAAGACTACTTCATTGTATCAACTACAAGACGGCGAGCTTGGGGGCTATTCCGATGGCAACAGTATTCCGGACCCCTATAACAGGGTTGCAATCTTCATGGCCCGTACACAGCCTGGGCAGAATTCTTCGACTGCAGCAGCAATGATCTCTGGATCAGCCGCGGTGATGGCAGCCGAGGCAGAAGGCCCTGTGCACCCGTCGGCACAGGTTTTGATGGATTTAATGGATAAACTGACAGATTTGTTGATAGCAGAGGTTAACCCAACTAATCAAGCTCAGCATAATGCAGAGATTGCAAGTTATGTGATGAGGTAGCGCTAGCCAAGAAAGACATGGCGGCACAGGATGTCAGGATGGCCGCAGAGCGGGCTGCCCTGGATGCTCAGACCCAGCGGATTCAGTCAGAGACTTTCCAGCTTACGATGGATCAAAACGCTTCAAATGAAATCATGAGGAGGAGGCACAAGTCTCGTCTACCTCCGGTTTACGAGCCGAGAAACCTCTTTTGCATGCCTGGAGCAGGGACCAGTAACCCGCCGGAGATAAACCGGGTTGCAGCGCCTAGGGCTGGAACGCCGATTCAACCACGCGTGACGGAACCACCTCGTCTAAATAGTACTCCGCCTCAGCATGTACCAACACCACCGGGTCATTATTCCAACCCCTTGGATAACATGATCGCTGCAGCGACACGATTGGCAACTCTCCCAGTGGATGGCGACTCTCCAGCGGCGGTTGAAACACGAAGGTCTATGGAGCTGCTTCAAACAACATTGGTGCAGCAGGCAGCGTATTCTTACAGTCGAGATAGGGTTCATTCGACTCCTCGCCCAAGTCGGAGTTATAGCAGACACAAGGACTCACCGGTCGTTTCAAGCAATGACCAGCACCGTAACCGGCCACGTGGGCATGACCCGGCGCGTGATGGAGCTCATGACTTGGTCGGTCAGGACAGAGTGCGTCAAGAGGCTGAGCAGGCGGCTCAGCGGGCGGCTCACCAGCCCCTTCCGGTTTATCCAATGACTTCGGTAGAGGCAGGTGTGACCTCTAAAACCATGGGTGTACCATGCTTGGTGCCGGCTCTACGGAATGAGCGTCTACCTAAGGATTTTAAGGGACCTTGCAAGGTACCTAATTACACAGCCGATTTACCCCCGGAGGCGTGGATTGAGAGTTATGAGATGGTCATGGAACTATTGAAGGTCAGCGATGCCGCGTGTGCTAAATACTTCACCATGATGCTAGATGGGACGGCCTGTACTTGGTTAAAAGGGCTGCCTGCCAATTCCATCGGGTCATGGGGTGAGCTAAAGGCCCGGTTTATCCAGAACTTTAAAGATACATGCAAACAGCCCATGTCAATTGTTGATTTATCTGCTTGCGCCCAAGAGGAGGGTGAATCAATGACCCATTGGGTGCGCCAGGTCAAGGCTATTATACACTCATCTGATAACATCAATGTCGGCTTTGTAGTTCTAATGTTAGAGAAAAATTGTCGTTTTTGCCTCTTAAGCAGAAGCTGGGGTGGCTCAAGCGTGATTGCAATGATATGGGGCAGCTGATGGTGGCTCTAATTAAATATGCCGACTCTGATGGTACCAAGGACCCCGAGTCTGATGATGAAAAACCAGGAAAGGGAAAGAAGAGTGGCAACACCAAGGGTCTGCAGCATAACCCGGTGAGTCAGGGGGGCAACGGCAAGTGCAAGGCTAATGGTAACTCAGATTTTGTAGCTAATACCAATACGCAGAACAATGGTCAGTGTCGTAAGGGGAGGCCGCCTCCTCAGACAGGTGGATCAGGTCCCAATCTTGAGCAGTTGCTGAATGAGCCCTGCCCAAGGCATGGTACGAAGGAGAGGCCAGCCTCTGGAAAGATTGTTCAATCATGAGGGATTTCAAAAATTCTAATTTATTCCAAAACAACCATGGGCCGGGCGGTGGCTCGGGTTCTGGTGGCAACAGTTCTCAATGCCCAGGTTACGGAGGTGGCGGTTCTAATTCCGGCTTCCAGGGTCACCAACACCATCAAGGTAATCAGGGTGGTTACAATCAAGGTAATTAGGGTGGTTACAATCAACAATCAGGTCAAGGGGGTTAGCAGCAGTCTGGATATCAAAGTCATTCGAAGCAGTTGAATAGTGGGCAGTATCACGTTTTCACCACAAGTTTATGCAAGCGGGATCAGAAGCTTCATAAAAGGGTTGTGAACGTCATTGAACCGGCAGTTCCCCATTACTTACGGTGGTCCGAGCAACCCATTCTGTGGAGTCTAGCGGATCACCCGCCCCGGGTTGATAATCTGGGTCACTTGGCTTTGGTGGTGGCGCCTCAAGTTGGTGGATACAAATTCACTAAGGTACTCATGGATGGAGGTAGCAGCATTAATATCCTTTATTATGATACTTCCTGTCGCATGGGGTTAACCGATAAATATCTTAAGCCATCCAATACTGTTTTCCATGGAGTGGTGCCTGGTAAGTCGGCGTACCCTGTAGGCAAGATTGAGCTGGAAGTGGCCTTTGGAGATGAGCACGATTCCAGAGCCGAGAATTTAACCTTTGAAGTGGTCAAGATCAGAAGCCCGTACCACGCTCTGTTTGGACGGCCAGCTTATGCCAAGTTCATGGCACGGCCTTGTTATGTTTATCTACAGCTCAAGATGCCGGGTTACAAGGGGACCATCACAGTGCATGGAAGTCGGAAGATAGCTCTGGAGTGTGAAGAAGGTGATGCTGCTTATGTTGAGTCTATCTGTGCAATAGAGGAGTTGAAATTTTACAAAGATAATGTTGATCCGGCTGATATGACATCTTTGAAAAAGCCTACTATAGAGCATGATCTGGTGCTGAAGTTTAAGTCGGCCGATGACACTAAGCTAGTTGACTTTGTTCCTGGCGATTCATCCAAATAGTTCAATATCAGTGCTAACTTGGACCCAAAATAGGAAAGCGTGCTCATTGAGTTCATTCGTGAGAACCGGGATATCTTTGTATGGAAACCATCTGACATGCCGGGTGTACCAAGGGAACTCGCTGAGCACACTCTTAATATTGATCCAAAGTTTAAGCCGGCCAAGCAATTCCTTCGTCGCTTCAATGAGGAGAGGCGGAAGGCCATTGGTGAAGAAGTGGCCCGGCTCTTGGCGGCTGGGTTCATTGTTGAAGTCTTTCATCCTGAGTGGTTGGCTAATCCGGTGCTGGTGCTTAAGAAGACTAGAACTTGGCATATGTGTGTGGACTACATGGACTTAAACAAGGCTTGTCCAGCTCATCATTTTGTTCTCTCTCATATTGATCAAATCATTGATGCTATGGCGGGTTGTGAGCATTGAGTATTTTGGATGCTTACTCTGGTTACCATCAGATCAAGATGGCAGTTAAAGACCAGGAGAAGACAGCTTTTATCACTCCCTTTGGAGCCTTCTGCTATGTGTCTATGCCTTTTGGGCTCAAGAGCACCTAGGCGACTTACCAGCGATGTGTGCAGAATTGCATTCACAGTCAGATTGGGCGTAATGTTCATGCTTATGTGGATGATATTGTGGTGAAATCCAGAGAGAAGGAAACTTTAATAGATGATTTGAAGGAGACCTTAAATAATCTCCGGGTCTACAAGATGATGCTTAACCCGGCCAACTGCGTTTTTGGTGTGCTAGCAGGCAAGCTTTTGGGTTACCTAGTTTCTAACAGAGGCATTGAGGCTAACCCGGAGAAGATCAAGGCTATTACCTCCCTGGCAAAGCCAGCGTGTATCAATGATGTTCAACGTCTGGCGGGTCATATTGCTGCCTTAAGCCGGTTCATAAGCCGGTTGGGTGAGAAGGCCATACCACTGTACCAGCTGATGAAGAAAACAGATAACTTCGTCTGGAGTGATGCTGCAAATGACGCGTTTGAAGCTTTGAAAAATAGCTAGCTGAGCCGCCAGTCCTTGCTGCCCCCATTGATAAGGAACCGTTGTTATTATATGTGGCTGCTAACGCCCGGGCTGTCGGTGTAGCCATTGTGGTGGAACGGAAGGAAGCATGCAAGGAATATCCGGTTCAACGATCGGTTTACTATATCAGTGAAGTGCTTATTGAGTCCAAGCAGAGATATCCACATTGGCAGAAGCTCGTTTATGGAGTGTTCATGGCCAGCCGGAAGCTTAAGCAATATTTTCTGGGTCGTCCCATCACTGTGGTTAGTTATGCTCCCTTAGGGGATATTATTCAAAACAGAGAAGCCACAGGGCGGGTAGCCAAGTGGGCCATTGAGCTTGGACCTCATGGTTTGAAATATATGCCTCGCACTGCCATCAAGTTTCAAGCACTTGTGGCTTTCATCAATGACTGGACAGAGCTGCAGATGCCTGGAGAGAAGCCAAATAACACATATCGGGCTATTCACTTTGATGGGTCCAGGCAATTGGAGGGCTCGGGGGCTAGAGTTGTTTTAGCTTCCCCTCAAGGTGACAAGTTTTGTTATGTTTTAAGGTTGATGTTTCCCTGTACCAACAATGCAGCTGAGTATGAAGCCTTGCTCCATGGCCTTCGGATGGCTAAGGAGATGAACTTAAGCAGGGTGAGATGTTTCGATGACTCAGACTTGGTGTCTCAGCAAGTTTCAGGCACATGGGATTCTAAGGATCCACTTATGGCGGCTTATCACCGCGAAGTTGACGCTATTGCTGGGCACTTCAAGGGTTATCAAGTGGAACACATTGATCGCGGAGGAGGCTGATGCCTCAAGCCGTTTGGGGTCTCAGCGTAAGCTGGTGCCACCTAACACTTTTTTGGATATTCTGCATAACCCTTCTGTTAAATTGCCTACAGAGGAAGATCTGGCTATTCCTGACCCGGAGGCACAATTGGTGGCAGCTCTTCACGCTATCCCTGATTGGACAGTTCCATATTTGGCTTATATGACCCGGGGCGAGTTACCTGAGGATGAAACTTTGGCCAGGCAGATAACCCAGCGATCTAAGTCAATGACTATTGCCAATGGCGAGTTACACCATCGCAGTGTCACTGGGGCGTTTCAGCGTTGCGTCTCTCCTGAGGAGGGCCATGAGATTCTTCATGAGATTCAAGAAGGACATTGTGGTCATCATGCCGGCTCTAAATCTCTTGTGGCTGAAGCCTTTCATCATGGATTTTATTGGCTCATGGCTCATGCTAATGCAGAGGATTTGGTCAGTAAATGTGATAGTTGTCAGAAATTTGCACGGCGAGCTCACGTGCTGGCTCAAGAATTGAGGATGATTCCAATTACTTGGCCGTTTGCAGTCTGGGGGCTTGATATGGTTGGGCCTTTTAAAAGGTCCAAAGACAAAAAGACGCACCTTTTGGTGGCGGTTGTTAAATTCACAAAGTGGGTTGAAGCAGAGCCGGTCAGTAAATGTGACGCGGCAACGGCGGTTCAATTCATCAAAAAGGTGATTTTTTGCGTTGGTTTTCCCCACAGCATTATAACTGATAATAACACTAATGTGTCCAAGGGTGCTATGAAAGAGTTTTGTTAACATGAGCATATTCGACTTGATGTGTCGTCAGTGGCTCACCCTCAATCCAATGGTCAAGCCGAAAGAGCCAATCAAGAAATTTTGAGAGGCATCAAGCCCCGACTTATGGTTCCTTTACAGAGAATGTCGGGTTGTTGGGTGGAAGAGTTACCTTTGGTGCTATGGAGTATCAATACTACCCCCAACAGATCTACGATTTACACGCCTTTCTTCATGGTTTACGGAGCAGAGGCGGTTCTCCCTAGTGACATCCGTCATGACTCACCCCGTGTGGCTGCTTATGTTGAGGCTGATAATGAAAGAGCACGTCATGATGCACTTGACCTGTTAGATGAGGAGCGTGACCTTGCGGTGGCTCATTCGGCGATTCCCAAGCAAGATTTACGCTGTTATCACAGCCGCCGGGTTAAGACCAGAACCTTTCAAGAAGGTGACTTGGTGCTCTGGCTCATCCAGGATCAAACTGACATGCACAAGCTATCCCCACCTTGGGAAGGACCCTTTGTGGTCAGTAAAAATTTGAACAATGGGTCATACTATCTCATCGATGTTCGAGACCACAAGGACGCACGACAATCGGAGGAGGAGACCCGCCGGCCGTGGAATATTGCTCATCTTCGGCCTTACTACACTTGAGCCACCGGCTCTTATGATGTACATACTTTGACAATGTATATATTATGATGTATATAATAAAGCCAGCATCCCTGACAAAGCAGGGACTCTGTCGTTTCATTTCCAAGAATAATGAGTCTTTTTCATCATAATTTCATGGTCACTTGGGGGCTTCCTGTTCAAACATAGGTGTATTCACCAAAGAGAACATAGCTGTCGGTACCCTCTTGATCGGTGCAATGCCAAAACTAATGGTCATTTGGGGGCTTCCTATTCAAACATAGGTGTAAACACCAAAGAGAACATAGTTGTCGGTACCCTCTTGATCGGCGCAACGCCAAAATTTATGGTCATTTGGGGGCTTCCTGATCGTATTCGAATCATAGCTGCCATTACCCTCTTGATCGGCCCAAGGCCACAATCCACTTGGGGGCTTCCTACTCGTATTCAAAGCATAGCTATTAACCCTTTTGGTCCGACTTCCTGCTTGTAGTCGAAGCATAGCCTCGTTTTTCTCATTTGGCTTGATTTTTTGAACATTTTTTTGGTTCTTCTTGATACTATCTTGCCTTATGGTTTAAACTGATTCAGGCCATGTAGCCTTAATTCTCACAGCTCATATTTGAAGTATACCCGTGGTCTCTGATAACCCGGCCTGGTGTGAGGCGACAAGTCGCCCATACATGATGATATCAAGTACTTGGAAGTATTGGCTTGTAAGTTTTCGGTCATCACCCTTACTGCACAGGTATCATAAGCCGACAATACGATTCAATATCACAGATATGATGTTGTTATTATGATTATGTCTAACTCTGACTAAACCAGCCCTGTCTATAAACTGTTTTAAACATCAGTGGTTGTATATGAGCTATTATGACCTGCCCTGCGGTAAACCGCCAAGGATTCTTGTGATCTATTTATGTGCAGGATAATTCTAAGTTTCATCTGCACAAATCAACGTCATGATAAAAGGATAATTGTCAAGTGGCGGCTCAAACATCATTGAACACAACATAAACATGCATGATGGCATGACAGAGCAAAGATTTTGCTAGCCTATTACATGACTCAAGGAGCCCAAATGATTAAGTGTTTTTCAGAAGGTCAAGTATATGAACCGCCTAGCGGATCAATCTTCTTGGCTCTGATGGCCTGAAGCTTTTGGATCATCCTTCTCCGTTTCTTCGTCCTGCTCTGCTTCGTGGAAGGTTGGTGATGACCAGTCAATGCCATTCAAGGCTTGGAATTCAGCTTCATCATCAATAAGCTCGGACGGGTCAACTTCAGGAGCAAAAGTGTGCTTACGGATTGGAGGAATTAGATCCATTACTTTATAAGAGGGCGTCGACAGCTTCTGATTTTCCATGTCATAAGCAGGTTGATATCTTGCAAGATCTGATTCATTAGCAATCAGGCTAGCAAGGGGGACGTATTTCCTTCACGCATGTGGCGAAGTCCTTCTTATCAAAAGGAGTGCCATCCTCTTTCCAGCTTGGATACCCGGTTGATATGTCGGTCGGGTCTAGCTCTGGTAGCCATGCTTTAGCTTGGCTCAAGGCTGTTATAGTGCCAGCTCTCGCGGATGATCGCTTCATCTCATTAAACCTCTTAGGTAGAACAGAAAGCTTCCTCAAGACCTCAACCAGGAGAGTCAGTGCTTGATTAGCCGGAGTAATGCTGGCCAGTGCGCGTTGAGTCCCATTATAAAGCTGCTCAACCAGTGTGTAAACTGCCTTCAGCTTCACAAGCATCTCTTGGCTAAGGTTGGTGTTCCTGGGACCTGAATAATAATCATGGATGGATTAGAGGTGGTTTATATCATCAAGGAAGATATTCAAATTTGACACTCGCAAGGCGACTTACCGAAGATAGTAGAAACCATCTGAGACACATGGTGTTTTAAGCCGGTAAGTTCAGTGGTCACCTCCTCAATAGCTGCCTCCGCCTTCTCAGCCCGCTGTATCAAGGCAGTCTTCTCTTCGGCCCAGGTGATTTTTTCAACTTCAAAGTTGGTCTTCAATTTTTCTGTTTCAGTCACGCTGAATTGGAATTTTGAGTCCGCCTTCCGGGTCTCAGATTCTTGCAGCTCCAGATGAGTCTTCACGTCAGGCAGCTCTGATTGAAGTTGAGCAGTGGTGGCCTGTACATACACTGGTTTAAAATCATGGTCAGATTGGGATTACAGAAATGAAGTCCCAAGCACTTTACAAGCAAGAGTACTTGGCACTTGGGGGCTAATGCTTGCCGAAAAAATTACTCATGCGATAGTTCATATAAATAAGTCCCAAGCACTTTGCAAGAAAGACCACTTGGCACTTGGGGGCTAATGCATATTGCTTGTCTTGTTATTACTTTATGATGACCCGGTTGTGCCACAAACGGCCACAGCCGGTTCATGAGGGCTACACAAGTAAGTTCTGCTTTCTACACAAGGATATAAAGGACCGGCTCATTCATGCTGATTAAACCGGCCCTTGGGGGCTACGGATTCAGTGTTAATCATTATAGATCTACTTTAACCTGGATGCTTTAAGCCAGATTTTGAAGGATTCTATCAAAGGGTATTATTTATGCTCATGGTTAATCTACGTCTACAAGATGTACATAACGGAGTTCATACCTGAAATTTTTGGTGCATCTGCTTCACCATGTCAACTTCAAGATCACGGCTGGTGTGCACTTGATAAAGATAGCCAGAATATACTTCACCAATGCTCAATTGGGAGTAGTCGGCAACATTAAATCTCACCTTTCGCCGTTCAAGTATTCTTCCTTGGCATAGTGCTTGTCCAAGACAGTAGGCCTTCCAGGCTCTCCAAAGCTGGTGTTGGTAATCACCACATCATCATCATGTGTCTCAGCCGTTTTAACTAGGCTTGATGCTTCAATGTTCAAAGGGTCATCATTTGCTTGATCGATAGAAGGGTCGGGAGTCACTGGTGGAACGTCAAGAACTGGTTTTGACGGTTGAGGAGCAGAGGTCTCAGGCGCTGGGATTTGTTGCTCCGGCTCATTGACTTTCGGGTCTTTGGCTGGCTTAGTCACCTTTGCCTTCTTGCTAGGCTTGGCTTTTCCACTTCATTAGTCATAAGAGGTCAGTATAAATATGAAGGAGCATAATGAGCAAATAATAAGTAATTCTTATTACCCGGGAGCAGTCTTGAAAGCCGGCAGATGAGACTGGGATGAATCGCCAGAAGAGGAATGAGATGTCTCCTGATAATTTGAGTCGAAAGAATTAAGTGGTTGGCGGATGAGACCCGCCAGAGGATAAAAAGAGTTTAAATCAGGGATGACCTTGTTTCGACGCTTCTTTGGAGTGCTCGGTAAGCCGGAAGATAATTCTTCGCCTCCGCTAGTTCGAGTCTGTCGCCGACTGATGATCCACAAGTGTAGGGGATCTATCGTAGTCCTTTCGATAAGTAAGTGTGTCGAACCCAACGAGGAGCAGAAGGAAATGATAAGCGGTTTTCAGTAAGGTTTTCTCTGCAAGCACCGAAATTATAGGTAATAGATAGTTTTGTGATAAGATAAATAGTAACGAGTGAGGGAGTCCTGGACTAGGGGGTGTCCGGATAGCTGGACTATCATCATCGGCCGGACTCCAAGACTATGAAGATGCAAGATTGAAGACTTCGTCCCGTGTCCGGATGGGACTTTCCTTGGCGTGGAAGGCAAGCTTGGCAATACGGATATGTAGATCTCCTACCATTGTAACCGACTCTGTGTAACCCTAGCCCTCTCCGGTGTCTATATAAACCGGAGGGTTTTAGTCCGTAGGACGAACAACCATTACAACAATCATACCATAGGCTAGCTTCTAGGGTTTGGCCTCCTTGATCTCGTGGTAGATCCACTCTTGTACTACCCATATCATCAATATTAATCAAGCAGGAGTAGGGTTTTACCTCCATCGAGAGGGCCCGAACCTAGGTAAAAACATCGTGTCCCTTGTCTCCTGTTACCATCCGCCTAGACGCACAGTTCGGGACCCCCTACCCGAGATCCGCCGATTCTGACACCGACATTGGTGCTTTCATTGAGAGTTCCTCTGTGTCATCACTGATAGGCTTGATGGCTCCTTCGATCATCAACAACGACGCGGTCCAGGGTGAGACTTTTCTCCTCGGACAGATCTTCGTATTCGGCGGCTTTGCACTGCGGGCCAATTCGCTTGGCCATCTGGAGCAGATCGAAAGCTACGCCCCTGGCCGTCAGGTCAGATTTGGAAGTCTAAACTTCACGGCTAACATCCACGGAGACTTGATCTTCGACGGATTCGAGCTACAGCCGAGAGCGCTGCACTGTCACGATGGGCATGATTTAGCTCTGCTGCCGGACAGTGCCCTGGAGGCCGCACATGAGTCCGCTCCGACCCTTAGTCCAAAGCCGACCATGCAGATCGAGGACGGGTGGTTAGACACCGCCTCGGGGGCTGCAACCTCTACGGCAATGGAGCCGAATACTGACCTTGTCCCTTGTAAAGCTCGTGACTCCGAGGTGCCAGACTCCTCGCCGGACTCCGAACCTCCTGCGCCCCTACCAATCGAATCCGATTGGGCGCCGATCATGGAGTTCACCGCCGCGGACATCTTTCAGCACTCACCCTTTGGTGACATCCTGAATTCGCTAAAGTATGTCTCGTTGTCAGGAGAGCCCTGGCCGGACTGCGGTCAGGACGGTTGGGATGTGGACGACGAAGAAATTCAAAGCCCACCCACCACCCACTTTGTAGCCACTGTCGACGATCTAACCGACATGCTAGATTACGACTCCGAAGACATCGACGGTATGGACGACGATGCCGGAGACGACCAAGAACCAGCGCCTACGGGGCACTGGAAGACCACCTCGTCATACGACATATACATGGTGGACATCCCAAAGGATGAGAACGGTGAGGATGCAGCGGAGGAAGGCTCCTCCAAGAAACAGCCCAAGCGCCGGCATCAGCGGCGTCGCTCTAAATCCCGCCATAGCAAGAATGGAGATTCCGGCACCGGAGATAATAACACCCCAGAGAGTGCCGAAGACAACCCCCTCCAGCAAGATTCAGCACAGGAGGACGGAGAAGCCAGCCCTCACGAGAGAGTGGCAGACGAAGAGGTAGAGGATGATAATTACATGCCTCCCTCCGGAGACGAGGCAAGCCTCAACGACGACGAATTCGTCGTGCCCGAGGATCCCGTCAAACAAGAGCGTTTTAAACGCAGGCTAATGGCCACGGTGAACAGCCTAAAGAAAAAGCAGCAACAGCTTCGAGCTGATCAAGACCTGCTGGCCGACAGATGGACCGAAGTCCTTGCGGCCGAAGAGCATGAACTTGAACGCCCCTCCAAAAGCTACCCAAAACGCAAGTTGCTCCCCCAATTAGAGGAGGAGGCATATAAACCTTCATCACCAGCGCACAATACGGCAGACCGACCACCTCATGGCCGTGACAGAGAGGCCTCTAGACCCTCCGCCAGAACCGTACCCCGGCATCGCTCGAAAACACGAAGCCACGAGGGAACGCGCCGGACTTGCGAGACATATTGGAGGACAAGGCAAGACAATCAAGATCGATCTACGGATCACGTGGGCGCCCCACGATGCGCGACGGCTACTGTCGCGCCGGATACAGCAACTTCGGTCGGGCCGAACACAGTAGACAAAGCTCGCTCGAGCTACGTCATGATATTGCCCAATACTGAGGCGCCGCACACCCACTATGCTTCACAGATGAAGTAATGGATCATCAAATCCCTGAAGGGTTTAAACCCGTGAACATTGAATCCTACGATGGCACAACAGACCCCGCGGTTTGGATCGAAGACTATCTCCTTCATATCCACATGGCCCGCGGTGACGATCTTCATGCCATCAAATATCTCCCACTCAAGCTTAAAGGACCAGCTCGGCATTGGCTTAACACCTTGCCAGCAGAGTCAATTGGGTGTTGGGAGGACCTGGAAGCTGCATTCCTTGACAACTTCCAGGGCACATATGTGCAACCACCAGACGCCGATGACCTAAGCCACATAATTCAGCAGCCAGACGAATCGGCCAGATAGTTCTGGACACGGTTCTTAACAAAGAAAAATCAAATCGTCGACTGTCTGGATGCGGAGGCCCTCGTAGCCTTCAAACATAACATCCGCGACGAGTGGCTGGCTCGGCACCTAGGACAGGAGAAGCCGAAATCCATGGCAGCCCTCACATCACTCATGACCCGCTTCTGCGCGGGAGAGGACAGCAGGCTAGCCCGCAGTAACAACCTCAGCAAAAACTCTGGCAGTCCGAATAACAAGGACCGCAATGGTAGGTCGCGTCGCAACAAAAACAAACGCCACGTTAACGGCGATAACACTGAGGATACGGCAGTTAACCCTGGATTCAGAGGCTCCAAACCCGGTCAGCGGAAAAAGCCATTCAAAAGAACTACCCCGGGTCCGTCCAATTTGGACCGAATACTCGACCGCTCTTGCCAGATACATGGCACCCCCGAAAAGCCAGCTAACCACACCAACAGGGATTGTTGGGTATTTAAGCAAGCAGGCAAGTTAATTGCCAAAAACAATGACAAGGGGCTGCATAGCGATGACGAAGAAGAGACCCGGCCGCCGAACAATAGAGGACAGAAGGGTTTCCCCCCACAAGTGCGGACGGTAAACATGATATACGCGACCCACATACCCAAGAGGGAGCGGAAGCGTGCACTTAGGGACGTATATGCGATGGAGCCAGTCGCCCCGAAGTTCAATCCATGGTCCTCTTGCCCGATCACTTTTAATCGAAGGGACCACCCCACCAGTATCCGCCATGGCGGATTCGCCGCATTGGTTTTAGACCCAATCGTCAATGGATTTCACCTCACCAGAGTCCTGATGGACGGCGGCAGCAGCCTGAACCTGCTTTATCAGGATACAGTGTGCAAAATGCGCATAGACCCCTCAAGGATTAAACCTACAAAGACAACCTTCAAAGGCGTCATACCAGGTGTAGAGGCCAATTGTACAGGCTCAGTCACACTGGAAGTGGTCTTCGGATCCCCGGATAACTTCCGAAGCGAGGAGCTAATCTTCGACATAGTCCCGTTCTGCAGCGGATATCACGCTCTGCTCGAACGGACCGCGTTTGCAAAGTTCAACGCGGTGCCGCATTACGCATACCTCAAGCTCAAGATGTCAGGCCCTCAAGGAGTCATCACGGTCAACGGAAACACTGAACGCTCCCTCCGAACGGAGGAACACACAGCGGCTCTCACGGCAGAAGTACAGAGCAGCCTCTTAAGGCAATTTTCGAGTCCGGCCGTTAAGCGACCGGACACGATCAAACACGCCCGGAGTAACCTACAACAAGACCACCTAGCACGTTCCGAGCACGCGTAGCACTGTGGCCCCAACCCCAGCCCCTGCCAAATTGCAAGACTGGTCCTTCGCGTAAATCATTACGCTCTGGAGATACTATGGGCATAGGGGGAGGGGCACGGCCACCACAGGCCTAGAATGCGGCTTAACCGCACCAGGGGCTCCCAAGTGTGTGGCTCTCTTTATTTTTCCTTTTTTTTACGCACAGGACTCCGTTCACCAGAGGCCCTGTCCGGCAGTAGACCTGCTGAACACACGATGCAACAACCAGGGGAGAAGAAGGGCTACAACGAGTATCCAGGTGGTCTCCATTACAAGCATTAAGTCCGTTTTCATACACCATTCCGCAGCCTACCCCCAGAGGGGGACATGTTTAATAGTCTTACCCCTTGCTTACCGCACTATTTGTATCGTTCTGCATTCATCGCAGAATTCCTTGAATAAACAATGCATCGCTTTTCGCTTATAATTGCATTTCTTTCTTATATATATGTTCATTTGCGACATCTTGCATCCGTACACTTTGGTACGGCCGAATACACCAGGGGCTTAAGTTCCCCGCATTATGGTGTGATAAGTCCGAACACTTTCACAAGTGCGGCACCCCGAACTTATAGCATCATATGCATCGGCTCCGAATCATGTCTTGGGTCAATAGTTGGGTTTGCCCGGCTCCCATGTTTTGGTACCTTACGTTCCGTTTTATCGGCTAAGGTAGCACTGGGAGAACCACTGCGATTGCGCCCCGGTTGAGCTGGGCGAGCACCTCAGTGGAGAAAGCTAAAACTGACCGTCATGATAAGGCGAGAGCCGGTCGCTGTTCGAGAGGTCTTTTCGAGTTCCTAAAGACTTATGCCGCTTAGAGCGAGGAACCGGCTTTGTCCGGCCCAGGTGTGGATAGCGCCCCGAACTCGGTCTTCCGAACACTAGGGGCTTCGCCGAAATTTAAAATTATAGAATTCTATGGCTAAGTGAGAGTGTTCAAGCATTATAAGTCCGGTTGCCTTGTTCGTTGTGTTGAGCGCCTCCCTAGATGGACCCAACAATGGGAACAAGAGTGCTCAAGTTTATCCCGAACACCCCAGCACTCGTGGCATGGGGGCTGAAGCCAACGACTTGCCATCTCTCAGATTTGATAAATGGCCGCACAGAAGGTAATATTTTAAATTAATAAGTGTTGCTTAGCGCATATGAACTAAGTTTTCAGCGCACAGGATAACACATTGCGAGTCTACTCAAATATTACATCTTTGAAGCACTCACCCGCGATCATGCGGGCACCCTTCAGGACACTCTTATAATACATTTCGGGTGTGCGATACTCCTTGCCCGCCGGCGGCGCGTCCGTTAGAAGTTTCTCAGCGTCCATCCTGCCCCAGTGCACTTTTGCACGGGCAAGGGCCCGACGGGCACCTTCAATGCAGGCGGAGTGCTTGATGACTTCCACCCAGGGACACGCATCCACCAGCCGCCGCACCAGGCCGAAGTAGCTCCCAAGCATGGCCTCCTTGGGCCACAGCCAAACTATGAGGCCCTTCATGGCCTGTTCGGCTACCTTGTGGAGCTCGACCAGCTGCTTCAGCTGGTCGCTAAGGGGCACCGGATGTCCAGCCTCAGCATACTAAGACCAGAAGACCTTCTCCGTCGAGCTCCCCTCCTCGGCCCGGTAGAAAGCGGCAGCATCGGACACGCTGCGAGGCAGATCTGCAAACGCTCCTGGAGAGCTCCGAATTTGGGTAAGTAACAGGTAATTCACATTCACATGCTTGCTTTGCATGAAAATGCCTTACCCGCCGCTATTTTCTTCACCGCATCAATTTCCTGGAGGGCCTTGTGGGCTTCAACAGACAAAGGAACTCTCAAGAGTCGATGCAAGCTCGGACTCTCGAGTCTTCGAGTCGCGCTCCAAACTCTCATGCTTTTCCACGAGAGCCTGGAGCTCTTGCTGCACCTCCGCCACCCGCGCCTCCTGCTTCTCTCGCTCGGCTCGTTCCGCGGCCGCATTGTGTTCGGCCGCGAACACGGCCTCCTTCAGGGTCGCCACCTCGTTTGTGGCCCCTGGAGTACCCACGTTATCCTTGTTATTTCTCTTGCAACCAAAATCCTTTTCTGTAAGGTACAAATTTAATACGGTGTTACTCACCTTCCTTGTCCTCGAGTTGCTGCTTGGCACGGCCGAGCTCACTCTCGGACCGCTCGAGGTTCTGCTTCAAAGCATCGACCTCCGCAGTCAGTGCGGCAGAGGTCAGCAGTGCAGCCTGCAATCCCATATTGACATATTTTTTTAGACCTCCTACGTATATCTTTTTAGATCCTCAGTCCGGCTTTTCTTCCCGAACACCGAACCGAGCATCAGGGGCTACTGTCTATATGGTATTATATTACATATTTTAAATGTCTTACCTCAAAGCCTGTTAGAAGGCTGCTGCAGGCTTCGGTCAGCCCGCTCTTGGCGAGCTGAACCTTCTGAATCACCGCACTCATGATAGTGCGGTGTTCTTCCTTGATGGAAGCGCCGTTGAGCGCCTCCAACAAGTTATCCGGCGCCTCCGGTTGGACGGAGGCCACCGGTGTCACAGTCTTGCCCTTCTTACAAAGGGGCCGCCTGCCGGACTCCGGAACCACAGCAGGTTCTGGTGCGGAGTCCGGTGCGAAGTCCGGGAGGTTGCCCTGAGGCACCTCCGGAGCCTCCCCCTCCTGGCTAATCCCCTCCTGGGATCCTACCTCGGCGTCATCAGCATCACGAGGGGTGGAGGTGGTCGGAAGGGAATCCATATCCGACGTAGCCAAGGACCCGCTCGACGAAGCGGGAAGATCGTCCTTGGCCGGACTACAGGTTCTATGCGGTATTAGAAGGACACCACGTGGCAAAAAGAGAAATTGTAAATCATCCAGGAATTTGGACACTTACGATCTTGCCAGGGGTTTGGCCCTTGAGGGCCACTCCTCGTCGTCATCGTCGGCGTTGGCGGAGCAGTCCGGAGGAAGGGTCCGTCCTTTCTTGGACCCTTCGGTCGCCCTCGTTGGGGAGGCCTTCCTCTTCTTCTCTCCCCCCGTTGGGGGAGAGGCCTCTTTCTCCTCCTCCTTGGGGGAGGAGTCCGCCTCGGAGTCATCGGACGATGAGTCCGATACCACCTGGCGCCGGGAACTCCTTCGGGTTCCCGTGGCCTTTTTCTTGGCCTTCTTCTCTGGCACCACGTAAAGTGCCGGGACCAGCAGCCCCGTCAAACGGGTGTCCGCTGGGTCTTCTGGAAGGGGGGCCGGACAGTTAACCTGTTCGGACGTCTTCTGCCAGTCCTGTTAAAGGCATCGGGAGTTTAGATCCCACATAGAGTCAAACTATGAAAGAAATGAGTGTCCTATAAAGGATAACATAGCTTACCTCGCCGGCCCGGCGCTGCGTGCTGAATCCACGATCTTCAGTTGCGGATGCGGGGGCTTCTCCGCCCTTAAACAGCACCCTCCAGGCAGCTTCGTACGTCGTGTCAAAGAGCCCACTCAAGGTCTGGTGCTATGCCGGATCAAACTCCCACAAATTGAAGGCCCGTTGCTGGCAGGGGAGAATCCGGCGGACGAGCATGACCTGGATCACGTTGACAAGCTTAAGCTTCTTGTACACCAGGGTCTGGAGACAGGACTGGAGTCCGGTCAGCTCCTCCGAACTACCCCATAGCAAGCCCTTCTCTTTCTAAGAGGTGAGCTGCATGGGGGTACCAGATCTGAACTCGGGGGCCGCTGCCCATTTAGGGTCACGCGGCTTGGTGATGTAGAACCACCCCGATTGCCACCCTTTGATGGATTCCACGAAGGCACCCTCAAGCCAAGTGACGTTGGGCATTTTGCCCGCCATGGCGCCTCCGCACTCCGCTTGGACGCCCTTCACCACCTTCGGCTTGACATTGAAGGTCTTTAGGCACAAGCCGAAGTGGGGCTGGATGCAGAGAAAGGCCTCGCACACGATGATAAACGCCGAGATGTTGAGGATGAAGTTTGGCGCCAGATCGTGGAATTCCAGGCCGTAGTAGTACATGAGCCCCCGGACGAAGGGGTGAAGTGGGAAGCCCACTCCGCGGAGGAAGTGGGGAAGAAATACGACCCTCTCATGGGGCCTGGGGGTGGGGATGAGCTGCCCCTCGTCGGGCAGCCAGTGCGCGATGTCGCCGGACAGGTATCCGGCGCCGCGCAGCTTCTCGGTGTGCCCTCCGTAATGGAGGAGGCCATCCACTTGCCTCCCGCTCCAGACATGGCTGGAGAAGGTTGAGGCGAGATGTGCGGGCTTGGGCGCTGGAGCTTGAGTGCGCGGAGGAAGAAGGCGTAGGTAAAAAAGGTGGATCCTTATCCCCTTATATATGGGTGGACGAAGACTATGCGTCCCCCCGGCCTGGTAAAACTCGCTTATCTCCCAAGCGCCACGATCAATGGCGCGGTTGGGTTACCCACGTCCGTATTGATGGAAATCCCGGAATAAGGGGAACACGATCTCTGCTTCGACAAGACGTGCCAAGGAAACCGCTTCGCTAAACACGCTGAGGTGGTATAATAAAAACGATTCAAGTAAAGGCTGGGTAGTGGTGTGACGTCACGCCACAAAATACGTTAGCAGATTGAACTTGTGTACATATTATTCTCTCTACGGTGGTATGTGGAATTTATTTTACAGAGCCGGACACTATCCTGGTGTTCACAATCTTCTATGAATTATTCGGAGGAGGAACCCGCCTTGCAATGCCGAAGACAATATGCGCGCCGGACTCGTCGTCATTGAAGCCTGGTTCAGGGGCTACTGAGGGAGTCCTGGACTAGGGGGTGTCCGGATAGCCGGACTATCATCATCGGCCGAACTCCAAGACTATGAAGATGCAAGATTCAAGACTTCGTCCCGTGTCCGGATGGGACTTTCCTTGGCGTGGAAGGCAAGCTTGGCAATACGGATATGTAAATCTCCTACCATTGTAACCGACTCTGTGTAACCCTAGCCCTATCCAGTGTCTATATAAACCAGAGGGTTTTAGTCCGTAGGACGAACAACCATTACAACAATCATACCATAGGCTAGCTTCTAGGGTTTAGCCTCCTTGATCTTGTCGTAGATCCACTCTTGTACTACCCATATCATCAATATTAATCAAGCAGCAGTAGGGTTTTACCTCCATCGAGAGGGCCCGAACCTGGGTAAAAACATCGTGTCCCTTGTCTCCTGTTACCATCCGCCTAGACGCACAGTTCGGGACCCCCTACCCGAGATCCGCCGGTTTTGACACCGACAACGAGTAACAAGTAAATAAAGTAAACAAAGTGTAGCAAGGTGGCCCAATCCTTTATGTAGCAAAGGATAAGCCTGGACAATTTCTAATAATGAGAAAGGAGCTCCCGAGGACACATGGGAATTATCGTCAAGCTAGTTTTCATCATGTTCATAAGATTCGCGTTCGGTACTTTGATAATTTGATATGTGGGTGGACAGGTGCTTGGGTACTGCCCTTACTTGGACAAGCATCCCACTTATGATTAACCCCTATTGCAAGCATCCGCAACTACAAAAGAAGTATTAAGGTAAACCTAACCACAACATTAAACGTATGGATCCAAATCAGCCCCTAACGAAGCAACGCATAAACTAGAGTTTAAGCTTCTGTCACTCTAGCAACCCATCATCTACTTATTACTTCCCAATGCCTTCCTCTAGGCCCAAATAATGGTGAAGTGTCATGTAGTCGACGTTCACATAACACCACTAGAGGAAAAGACAACATACATCTCATCAAAATATTGAACGAATACCAAATTCACATGACTACTAATAGCAAGACTTCACCCATGTCCTCAGGAACAAATGTAACTACTCACAAAGCATATTCATGTTCATAATCAGAGGAGTAATAATATGCATTAAGGATCTGAACATATGATCTTCCACCAAGTAAACCAATTAGCATTAACTACAAGGAGTAATCAACACTACTACCAACCCCCAGGTACCAATTTGTGGTTTTGATACAAGATTGGATACAAGAGATGAACTAGGGTTTTGAGAGGAGATGGTACTGGTGAAGATGTTGATGGAGATTGACCCCCTCCCGATGAGAGGATCGTTGGTGATGACGTTGGTGATGATTTCCCCCTCCCGGAGGGAAGTGTCCCAGGCAGAACAGCTCCGCCGGAGCCCTGGATTGGTTCCGCCAAGGTTCCGCCTCGTGGCGGCGGAGTTTCATCTCATAAGCTTGCCCACGGTTTTTTCCAAGATAAAAGCCCTCATATAGCAGAAGATGGACACCGGGGGGCCACCAGGGGGCCCAAGAGACAGGGGGCGCGCCTAGTAGGGGGGGCGCGCCCCCACCCTCCTGGATAGGGTGTGGGCCCCCTGGTATATTTCTTCTGCTCAATAATTCTTATTAATTCCAAAAATAGGTTTCGTGGAGTTTCAGGATTTTTGGAGCAGTGCAGAATAGGTTTCCAATGTTTGCTCCTTTTCCAGCCAGAATTCCAGCTGCCAGCATTCCCCTCTTCATGGTAAACCTTGCAAAATAAGAGAGAATAGCCATAAGTATTGAGATATAATGTGTAATAACATCCCATAATGCAATAAATATTGATATAAAAGCATGATGCAAAATGGACGTATCAACTCCCCCAAGCTTAGACCTCGCTTGTCCTCAAGCGGAAGCCGAAATCGAAAAATACGTCCACATGTTTAGAGATAGAGGTGTCGATAAAAAAAATACGGACATGAGGGCATCATGATCACTCTTATAACAGCAACATATATAGATTTTATCATATGATTTCTTATGCTCAAGTAACAATCAATTCACAATGTCAAGTATGGTTCAAAAATTTCATTGGGAACTAACAAACTATAATCTCAGTCATTGAAGCAATTGCAATTTATCGTAACATCAGAAAGAGTCAACAATAAATCTTTTCAGCAAATTCACATACTCAACTATCTTGTAGTCTCCTATAATTGCTAACACTCACGCAATACTTGTGGTTATGGAGTTTCAACCGGACACTGAGAAAGATAGGGGCTTATTGTGTTGCCTCCCAACGTATTCACCTTTAGGTGATGTCAACAATAATAGCCCATGCTAACTTACATCCAATTGGATATATATATATATATATATATATCTCATGATCTTTCAAACATGAGGAGCTTGCCAAAGGATAAAATAAAAAAGGGAAAGGTGAGGATCACCTTGACTCAAGCATAAAGTAAAAACATAAAGTAAAAGATAGGCCCTTCACAGAGGGAAGCAGAGGTTGTCATGTGCTTTTAGGGTTGGATGCACAAAATCTTAATGCAAAATAATGTCACTTCATATTGCCCCTTGTATGTGGACCTTTATTATGCAGTCCATCGCTTGTATTACTTCCACAACAAGATCGTACAAAGCTTATTTTCTCTGCACTAATAAGTCATACATATTTAGATAGCAATTTTTATTGCCTGCAACATGACAACTTACTTGAAGGATCTTACTCAATCCATAGGTAGGTATGGTGGATTCTCATGGCAAAACTGGGTTTAAGGATATTTGGAAGCACAAGTAGTATCTCTACTTAGTGCAAGGAATTTTGCTAGTATGAGGGGGAAAGGCAAGCTCACCATGTTTGGAAGGTCAATGACAATATACTTTAACTGAGATGTAAGAAAACATAAACCATTATGTTGTCTTCCTTGTCCAGCGTCAACTCTTTTAGCATGTCATACTTAATGAGTGCTCCCAATCATAAAAGGTGTCCAAGATAATATATTTATATGTGAACCTCTCTTTCCTTATCACTTCCTATTAATTGCAACGATGACCAAAACTACGTTTATCAACCCTCAACAACTTTTATGCCTCATACTTTCTATATGTGAAGTCATCACTAACCATAAGATCAATATGAACTCTTTTATTCTTTCTACTTCCTTAAGATCATAGCAACAAAGCAAAGCCCTTGACTCAACACTAATCTTTATTATAGATAGCTCACAGACTCGATTACAAAAAGAGATCACAAAGCAAAACTCAAAACTACTTGATATCAAAACTTCAATCTACTAGATCAAGATACTACTAGAAGGATCGAACTAAATAAAATGGTAAATATAGGAGTGTGATGGTGATACGATACCGGGGCACCTCCCCCAAGCTTGGCAGTTGCCAAGGGGAGTGCCCATACCCATGTGTTTATGTCCTCGGAGGTGATGGAGGTGGTGATGATGATGGTGGATAATCACACATCGAGCGTAAAAGCTCCTCCAACTTGCGGATAATGCCCTTGAGTCCGGCGATATGATCCTTTAACAAAATATTCTCCTGCATGAGATACTTGTTCTGTATGCGAGCTAACTCAATCATCTTGAAAGCTTCAATCTCTGTTGGAGTAAAGAGGTTAGGTAAAGGTTGAGGGATGTCTTCTTCTTTCACCGCCGGAGCTTGGTCCTCCATGGCCTTCTTAATCCCTTCATCCTTGTTGATCTCCTCCGGTTCTTCTCTTTTCAGCTCTATCTTCAATAGCCAAGCATCCTTGTCTTCGTTGTTGGAGGAGGGTGACATCATAGTGCTCTAGATCTGCAATAGAAACAACTCGAAACGAAAAAGGAGGATATTTGCGTGATACGGTGGTCAAAACCTTCAGGAGTATATATAATGAATTTTTACCGACCAAAATACGTAATGTGCAAGAAAACGGAGTCCGGGAGGCACACGAGGTGCCCACGAGACAGGGGGCGCGCACAGCAAGGGTGGGCGCACCCTCCACTCTCGTGGGGGCCTCGTGTCCCTTTCAGACTACTTCTTTCTTCCCAAAGTTCTTAAATATTCCAAAACTGATAAAAATTGCCATTGGAGTTGTTTTAGAGTCAGTTTACTTACCGTACTACATACCTATTCCTTTTCGGAGTCTGGAACGTTCTGGAAAGTGTCCCTTATGTATTCCTCCGGGGTTACGGTTTCAATAATATTAGTTTCAACATTGATAGGATTACCTGAAATATAATGTTTAATTCTTTGACCGTTCACCACCCTCGGACTTGTGCCTTCGAAGTTGTTGATTTTTATGGCACCAGAATGATAGACCTCCTGGATAACATAAGGATCTTCCCATTTAGAGAGAAGTTTTCCTACAAAAAATTTTAAACGAGAGTTGAATAATAACACATAATCTCCTACGTTAAACTCACGCTTTTATATCCTTTTGTCATGCCAGCGTTTAACTTTTTCTTTGAATAGCTTGGCATTCTCATAGGCTTGGGTTCTCCATTCATCAAGTGAGCTAATATCAAACAACCTCTTCTCACCGGCAAGTTTGAAGTCATAGTTGAGCTCTTTAATAGCCCAATATGCTTTATGTTCAAGTTCAAGAGGTAAATGACATGCTTTTCCATAAACCATCTTATATGGAGACATACCCATAGGATTTTTGTACGCAGTTCTATAGGCCCATAATGCATAATCAAGTTTTTTTGGACCAATTCTTTCTAGATCCACAGTCTTTTGCAAAATTAATTTGAGCTCTCTATTGCTCAACTCTACTTGACCACTAGACTGCGGATGATAAGGAGATGCGATTCTATGATTAACATCATACTTAGCAAGCATCTTACGGAAAGCACCATGAATAAAATGTGAACCATCGTCAGTCATAAGATATCTAGGGACTCCAAACCTTGGAAAAATAACTTCTTTAAGCATTTTAATAGAAGTGTTATGATTAACACTTCTAGTTGGAATAGCTTCTACCCACTTAGTAACGTAATCAACATCAACTAAAATATGTGTGTAACCATTAGAGGCAGGAAAAGGTCCCATATAATCAAAGCCCCAAACATCAAACGATTCAATAACAAGAGAGTAATTCATAGGCATTTCTTGACATCTACTAATGTTACCTACTCTTTGACATTCATCACAAGATAAGACGAACTTACGAGCATCTTTGAAGAGAGTAGGCCAATAAAAACCAGATTGTAGTACCTTGTGTGCAATTCTATCTCCAGCATGGTGTCCTCCATAGGATTCAGAGTGACACTTGCGTAGCATCTGTTCCTGTTCATGCTCAGGCACACAACGTCTAATAACACCATCTACTCCTTCTTTATAAAGGTGTGGATCATCCCAAAAGTAATGTCTTAAATCATAAAAGAACTTTTTCTTTTGCTAGTATGTGAAACTAGGCGGTATAAATTTAGCAACAATGTAATTAGCATAATTAGCATACCAAGGAGCAGTACGAGAAGCATTAATGACCGCTAATTGTTCATCAGGAAAGCTATCATCAATAGGCAGTGGATCATCAAGAACATTCTCTAACCTAGACAAGTTGTCTGCAACGGGGTTCTCAGCTCCCTTTCTATCAATAATATGCAAATCAAATTCTTGGAGCAGGAGAACCCATCTAATGAGCCTAGGCTTAGCATCTTTATTTTCCATAAGATATTTAATAGCAGCATGATCAGTGTGAATAGTAACTTTGGAACCAACAATATAAGGTCTAAACTTATCACATGCAAACACAACTGCTAAGAACTCTTTTTCAGTAGTAGCATAATTTCTCTGGGCAGTATCAAGAGTCTTACTAGCATACTGGATAACATTCAATTTTTTATCAACTCTTTGCCCTAGAACAGCACCTACGGCATAATCACTAGCATCACACATAATTTCAAAAGGTAAATTCCAATCAGGTGGCTGAACAATAGGTGCAGTGATCAAAGCTTTCTTAAGTATTTCGAATGCTTCTACACAATCATCATCAAAGACAAAAGGAATATCTTTTTGCAATAAATTAGTCAGAGGCCTAGAGATTTTAGGAAAGTCCTTAATGAACCTCCTATAAAAACCGGCATGACCAAGGAAACTTCTTATACCTTTTATGTCCTTGGGACATGGCATCTTTTCAATAGCATCAACCTTGGCTTTATCAACTTCAATACCTCTCTCGGAGATCTTATGCCCCAAGACAATGCCTTCGTTAACCATAAAGTGACACTTTTCCCAATTCAGGACGAGACTAGTGTCTTCGCATCTCTGCAAAACTCGATCAAGGTTGCTCAAACAATCATCAAAAGAGGATCCATAAACGGAGAAGTCATCCATGAATACCTCACAAATCTTTTCACAAAAATCAGAGAATATAGCCATCATTCATCTTTGAAAGGTAGCAGGTGCATTACATAAACCAAAAGGCATACGTCTATAAGCAAAAGTACCGAAAGGGCAAGTAAAAGTAGTTTTTGATTGATCCCCCGCTGACACAGGTATTTGATAGAAACCAGAATAACCATCTAGAAAGCAAAAATGTGTGTGTTTGGATAGCCTTTCTAGCATTTGATCAATAAAAGGTAAAGGGTAATGATCTTTCTTAGTAGCCTTATTTAATTTACGGAAATCAATGACCATCCTATAACCTGTAATAATTCTTTGCGGGATCAATTCATCTTTATCATTAGGAAGAATGGTAATACCTCCCTTTTTAGGGACACAATGGACAGGGCTTACCCAATCACTATCAGCAACGGGATAAATTATACCTGCCTCAAGGAGCTTTAGTATCTCCTTTCTTACCACTTCTTTCATCTTGGGATTCAATCGTCGTTGAGGATCTCTAACTGGTTTGGCATCTTTCTCCACCGAAATTTTGTGTTGGCATAATGTGGGACTAATGCCCTTAAGATCATCCAGAGTATATCCAATAGCTGCTCGGTGCTTCTTCAGAGTTTTCAATAATCTTTCTTCTTCTTGCTCTGAAAGGTTAGCACTAATAATAACAGGATATATTTTCTTTTCATCAAGATAAGCATACTTAAGATTAGCAGATAATGGTTTGAGTTCAAACACGGGATCACCCTTGGGTGGAGGGGGATCCCCAAGAATTTCAACGAGAAGATTATGTTTCAGCACAGGTTCCTGTTTAAGGAACACTTCATCTATTTCCCTTCTTTCCTTCATAAACATATCATTTTCATGGTCTAGCAAATATTGTTCTAACGGATCAGTAGGAGGCACAACAATGGAAGCAAGACCAATAATTTCATCCTTACTAGGTGGTTCCCTATCACGTGGTTGTCTATGAAACTTAGCAAAATTAAACTCATGAGACATACCATCTAAGCCAACGGTGACAGTATCTTTTTCACAATCAATCTTGGCACTAGCTGTATTCAAGAAAGGTCTACCAAAAATAATGGGACAAAAATCATCTTGTGGGGAGCCAAGAACAAGAAAATCAGCAGGGTATTTAACCTTCCCACACAAAACTTCAACATCTCTAACAATCCCTACTGGTTTAATGGTATCCCTATTAGCAAGCTTAATGGTAACATCAATGTCTTCTAATTCAATGGGTGCAATGTCATGCATAATTTCTTGATACAAGGTATAAGGTATCGCACTAGCACTAGCACCCATATCACATAAGCCATGATAACAATGATCTCCTATTTTAACAGAAATAACAAGCATGCCTACGACAGGTCTATGTATCTTAGTATCTGGTCTAGCAATATTAGCAGATTCATCACAGAAATAAATAACATGCCCATCTAAATCATCATCCAAGAGATCTTTAACCATAGCAATACTAGGTTCAACATTGATTTTCTCAGGAGGTGTATAAGTCCTAGTATTACTCTTACGAACAACAGTCGAAGTTTTAGCATGATCCTTTATCCTAACAAGAAAAGGAGGTTTCTCAACATAAGTAGTAGGAAAAATAGGATCACTATAGGTGATAGTCTTTTCTTCAACTGTAATAGGTGCAACTACTTTCACTTCAACAAGAGGATTATATTTAAACCACTTCTCTTTAGGGAGATCAACGTGAGTAGCAAAAGATTCACAGAAAGAAGCTACTATCTCATAGTCAAGTCCATATTTAGCGCTAAATCCGCGAAAAGCATCGGTATCCATAAAAGATTTAACACAATCGAACATAGGTGTCATACCTGACTCCTTACCATCGCCGGAACCCCAATCTTCGGAGTTGCGTTTAATTCTTTCCAATAAGTCCCATTTGAAATCAATAGTCTTCAGCATATAAGAACCAGCGCAGGAAGTATCGAGCAGGTTGCGATCATTAAGAGAAAGCCGAGCATAAAATTTTTGAATAATCATTTCCCGGGAGAGCTCATGTTTGGGGCGTGGATATAACATTGACTTAAGCCTCCCCCAAGCTTGAGCGATGCTTTCTCCTTCGCGAGGCCAGAAATTATATATGTAATTACGGTCACGATGAACAAGATGCATAGGATAGAACTTCTGGTGAAATTCCAACTTCAATTGTTTATAATTCCAAGATCTCGTATCATCACATAGCCTATGCCATGTCAATGCATCTCCCTTCAAAGATAAAGGGAAGACCTTCCTTTTGACAACATCATCGGGAATACCTGCAAGCTTAAATAATCCATAAACTTCATCCACAAAGATAAGGTGTAAATCGGGATGCAATGTTCCATCTCGTGCAAATGGATTAGCTAGCAGTTTCTCTATCATACCCAAAGGAATCTCAAAGTAAATATTTTCATAAAGTTCAGTAGGTTGAGGAGAAACTCTTTGCTCTTCTGGTCGGGGTCAAGATACCCCGAACAAGCCCCTCAAAGGATTAGTTTCCATAGTGACAAGTAACAGAAAATTTCAGCACACTATATAAATGTTTCCTTACCAAGTTCCCCTCACCAAAAGCGCTACACTCCCCGGCAACGGCGCCAGAAAAGAGTCTTGATGACCCAAAAGTGTAGGGGATCTATCATAGTCCTTTCGATAAGTAAGAGTGTCAAACCCAATGAGGAGCAGAAGGAAATGATAAGCGGTTTTCGGTAAGGTTTTCTCTGCAAGCACTGAAATTATAGGTAATAGATAGTTTTGTGATAAGATAAATAGTAACGAGTAACAAGTAAATAAAGTGCAGCAAGGTGGCCCAATCCTTTATGTAGCAAAGGATAAGCCTGGACAATTTCTAATAATGAGAAAGGAGCTCCCGAGGACACATGGGAATTATCGTCAAGCTAGTTTTCATCACGTTCATAAGATTTGCGTTCGGTACTTTGATAATTTGATATGTGGGTGGACCGGTGCTTGGGTACTGCCCTTACTTGGACAAGCATCCCACTTATGATTAACCCCTATTGCAGGCATCCGCAACTACAAAAGAAGTATTAAGGTAAACCTAACCACAACATTAAACGTATGGATCCAAATCAGCCCCTAACGAAGCAACGCATAAACTAGGGTTTAAGCTTCTGTCACTCTAGCAACCCATCATCTACTTATTACTTCCCAATGCCTTCCTCTAGGCCCAAATAATGGTGAAGTGTCATGTAGTCGACGTTCACATAACACCACTAGAGGAAAAGACAACATACATCTCATCAAAATATTGAACGAATACCAAATTCACATGACTACTAATAGCAAGACTTCACCCATGTCCTCAGGAAAACGTAACTACTCACAAAGCATATTCATGTTCATAATCAGAGGAGTAATAATATGCATTAAGGATCTGAACATATGATCTTCCACCAAGTAAACCAATTAGCATCAACTACAAGGAGTAACCAACACTACTAGCAACCCACAGGTACCAATTTGTGGTTTTGATACAAGATTGGATACAGGAGATGAACTAGGGTTTTGAGAGGAGATGGTGCTGGTGAAGATGTTGATGGACATGGACCCCCTCCCGATGAGAGGATCGTTGGTGATGACGTTGGTGATGATTTCCCCCTCCCGGAGGGAAGTGTCCCCGGCAGAACAGCTCCGCCGGAGCCCTAGATTGGTTCCGCCTCGTGGCGGTGGAGTTTCATCCCGTAAGCTTGCCCACGTTTTTTTCCAGGATAAAAGCCTCATATAGCAGAAGATGGACACCGGGGGGCCACCAGGGAGCCCAGGAGACAGGGGCGCGCCCAGTAGGGGGGCGCCCCCCACCCTCCTGGACAGGGTGTGGGCCCCCTAGTGTATTTCTTCCGCTCAATAATTCTTATTAATTCCAAAAATAGGTTTCGTGGAGTTTCAGGATTTTTGGAGCAGTGCAGAATAGGTTTCCAATGTTTGCTTCTTTTCCAGCCAGAATTCCAGCTGCCGGCATTCCCCCTCTTTATGGTAAACCTTGTAAAATAAGAGAGAATAGCCATAAGTATTGAGATATAATGCGTAATTGTAACGCCCCGGATACAACTTTCCATATTCGTAACTCCGACTCTTGCCTTTTCCGGAGATGTGTTATTTTATTTTCTCCGTGGTTGGGTGTTTGTATTTTGTTTTGCATTTTGTTCATGTCTTGCATTTCATCTCATGGCATCATACGCATTGCATCTGCATGTTTTCATAAAACCCGTATCCGTTCGTAGTTGCCAATTCTCTCTTTGTCTCTTTTGACCAATTGTCAGACCGCTTGTCTTCGTTAACCGTTCTGAGGCCAACCAACCACTTGCACGCGATCGCCGTGTTCCTCTTCACAGTGCACAGACCCCTCGTGTGCGTGTCCGAAACTGCCTCGAACCCGAACCGGTCGGTCGTGACTGATGAGTTCGGATCATCCCCTAACGTCTACAAAACATCTCCGTTTTGTTAATTGGACTCCATAACCTGTTTATTCCCGACAGTTCGATTTTGATCGGAGGGTCCGTTTTGCCCTAAGCTAGTCCACCTAGCTATTTAAACCAACCTATCCCTAAAATCTCGGATGGCTATCCCATCCTCCTCCCCGCCGCCAGTCTCTGTTTTCACTTTGGGATCCTCCCAGATCCATCCCGGGCCAACCACCGTCTCCCCTCGATCCAGAATTCCACCCCTCGCTGAACCTCCGTGCAGCAGCCGCCTCCCCGTGCGCGTCTCCTGCATCTTCCTCCTCCCGCAGCCAGCTCCTGTCCCGAGCGCCTCCTCCTTACCTTGTCCCCTCGCGCCGCCGGCAACCAGAGGCCTCGTAGCCGCCCCATCGCGCCCGAGGCCAAGCCCCTCGAGCAGGAGGGCTTCTCCTGCCCGAGCCCTGCCTCCTCCCCCATCGTCCTCGCCCGTCGTCACGTCACCGGCGTCCAAACCACCAGAGCGCGGCCACCCTTCCGCCGCCGTCGAGTGCCACCACAGCAACTGCAGCCCCGCCGCCGGCTGACCGAACCAGCATCGCGCGCCAAGCCTCCTGCCCCAGGGATGCGAGCTGCCTCCCTAGCTCGTCCTCCTGTGTCTCCTCCTCGTCCCGTGCCCGGAGGCTGCGTCCTTGAGCTCCTCCTGGATCCCGCTGTCTCTCCCGCGCCTCCAGCAACCGGTGACCATCGGCGAGCGCGTCGTCTAGAGCACCATGGATGGCGCTATGAAGTTCCACCCCTTCCAGGAGATGCCACGGCCGCCGCGCCGCCCCTCCGTGGTGAGCTCCCCCCCAGCTCCTGTTCCTGTTGGGCCAGTCAGTTTCGGCCTAGTGTTGTTGTTTTTCACTGTAAGCGATTTTGCCTATTAATGCTGAGAAAACAGTTTTGCAGAAAAACCCTCCATGTTCATGCATTAATAACTCATGAACCGTGCATCATATTAAAATGATTTATATATGTAAAATGCTTAGAATTTTGTGTAGATTAATAATTTGCCACTTTCATCCATGTTAAATATGTTTAAACATGATGTTTGTTTAAATTTGCTCAAATGCCATGTTAAATGATTTATTTCATAACTAAATAACCGTAGCTCGGTTTTAAATGTTCTTTATATGTAAATGGGGTGGGAAAATGCCTAGTTTAACATGGTCCACTTTATTTTCCTGTTTAACAACTTTAAAATATGTTTTAGGGCAGAACAGTAGCAAATTCATAAATTGCATATGAGGATTTTCCGGAATTGTTGTTTGTTGTTCCGGCCTCATTTAAAGTTGACTAAATAGTTAGTTTACTTTTGATTCACCCCTTGCCATGTTTAACAACATTTAATATTGATGAGTAGCATAAACAAGAGTGAACTAAATACTTGAATGTGGTGTTCCGTCAATATGCAACCCGTTGCATATTGAGCTCCACTTAATTTGTATTGTTGTTTGTTGCACTTTGCCATGTCATGTCATGCCTCATTAAACCGGACATGCATCATACTTGGTTGTGCATCATGCCATGATTATGCGATGGTTGTTTACTATGTTGTTTGCTTCTTTCCGGTTTGCTTCTCTCGTTAGCTTCGGTTTCGTTCCGGAGTTGTGAGGATTCGTTCGACTACGTCCGTTCGTCTTCTTCATGGACTCGTTCTTCTTCCTAGCGGGATTTCAGGCAAGATGACCGCTACCCTGGATCTCACTACTATCATTGCTATGCTAGTTGCTTCGTTCTATCGCTATGCTGTGTTACCTATCATTGCTCTTCAAGCCTCCCAAATTGCCATGAACCTCTAACCTTTGACACCATTCCTAGCAAACCGTTGTTTGGCTATGTTACCGCTTTGCTCAGCCCCTCTTATAGCGTTGTTAGTTGCAGGTGAAGTTGATTGCTCCATGGTGGACAGGGTTATGTTGGGATATCACAATATCTCTTATATTATTAATGCATCTATATACTTGGTAAAGGGTGGAAGGCTCGGCCTTATGCCTGGTGTTTTGTTCCACTCTTGCCACCCTAGTTTCCGTCATACCGGTGTTATGTTCCCGGATTTTGCGTTCCTAACGCGGTCGGGTGATTTATGGGACCCCCCTGACAGTTCGCTTTGAATAAAACTCCTCCAGCAAGGCCCAACATTGGTTTTACCATTTGCCTCACCGATTACCTTTTTTTCCCTTGGGAGTCGCGCATCCCAAGGGTCATCTTTATTTTAGCCCCCCCGGGCCAATGCTTGTCTAAGTGTTGGTCCAAACTAGAGCCACTTGCAGCGCCACCTCGGGGAAACTTGAGGGATGGTTCTAGTTGTACGTAGTGCTCATTCGGTCGTGGCCTGAGACGAGATACGCGCGGCTACTATCAGGATGTCGGCACGCCGGGAGGTCTTGCTGGTTTTGTTTTACCATTGTCGAAATGTCTTGATGTACCGGGATACCGAGTCTGATCGCAGTGTCTTGGGAGAAGGTCTATTCCTTCGTTGATTGCGAGAGCTTGTCATGGGCTAAGTTGGGACACCCCTGCAGGGTATAAACTTTCGAGAGCCGTGCCCGCGGTTATGTGGCAGATGGGAATTTGTTAATGTCCGGTTGTAGATAACTTGACACCAGATCCGAATTAAAACGCATCAACCGCGTGTGTAGCCGTGATGGTCTCTTCTCGGCGGAGTCCGGGAAGTGAACACGGCTTCTGTGTTATGACCGACGTAAGTAGGAGTTCAGGATCACCTCTTGATCATTGCTAGTTTCACGACCGTTCCGCTTGCTCTCTTCTCGCTCTTATTTGCGTTGGTTAGCCACCATACTTGCTTAGTCGCTGCTGCAACCTCACCACTTTACCCCTTCCTTTCCCATTAAGCTTTGCTAGTCTTGATACCCATGGTAATGGGATTGCTGAGTCCTCGTGGCTTACCAGATACTTCCAAAACTAGTTTGCAGGTGCCTATGTTACCGAGTAGGTGACGCAACCAAGCTCAAGGAGGAGCTCGATGAAGATCTTGCCCTTTGTGTTGTTTCGTTCTAGTTGATCAGTAGTGGAGCCCAGTTGGGGTCGATCGGGGACCTTTGTCGCATTTGGGGTTCTTCTTTTATTTTGGTTCCGTAGTCGGACCTTGATTGTATCTGGATGATGTAATGCTTTATTCATGTAATTGTGTGAAGTGGCGATTGTAAGCCAACTATGTATCTCTTTCCCTTATGTATTACATGGGTTGTGTGAAGATTACCTCACTTGCGACATTGCTTTCAATGCGGTTATGCCTCTAAGTCGTGCTTCGACACGTGGGAGATATAGCCGCATCGAGGGCGTTACAATAATAACAGCCCACAATGTAATAAATATTGATATAAAAGCATGATGCAAAATGGACGTATCACCGACTCTCGTGCTGCTATTGCTTCAAAAGAAAGTAAAGATCCAGATGAGCTAAGGGGTGTGAAAAGCTTACTTTCCAAGTTAAACGCACGGAGCTGTGGCGCAGTGGATCCTTTTTGCTGCCCATGTAAGTACACATTAAGCCGGATCGGTGACTCAATGGTATGATCCGCCAAGCAACCCAACATCGAACCAAATCGATGCCAGTTAAGCTGTTTCCCAACAGAGCCTTGACCTTGGCGATGGTGGGGGCGAGTTTTTTGCGTTCAGAAGCGGTCAACTTATCAGGAAGAGGATGTTTTGAGTCAAGACGCAGGGCACGAAAGCCTGGCAATCGGTTCTCGCCAGCCAGAGAAGTGTCCTTGCAGTAGAACCATGTCTGGTTCCAATCCTTGGGATGACTCGGCAGGCGAGCATAGGGGAAGATAGCATCTCTCCTTCGCTGAATTGAGATTCTGCCAAGTTCCAGGCTGGATCCGTTTGAATATTCATTTTGGCGGTTCAAATAGAAGTATTCCCTGAAAAGTTCCACACTGGGCTCCTCTTGAAGGTACACCTCGCAGAAAACTTGAAAATTGCATATGTTTGACACGGAATTGGGTCCGATGTCTTGAGAACGAAGGTCAAAAAAGTGCAGAACGTCTCGAAAAAATTTAGAGCCGGGCGGTGAGAAGCCTCGGTTCATGTGATCAGTAAAGACAATGACTTCATCATCCTTTGGCTGAGGTTTCTCCTCTTCCGGCTTGGGGCGCGATAATGCATGATAGTCTTCTCTGGCAAATAGCCGGTTTTCACAAAGTCCTAGAGTGTGTTCTCAGTGACAATGGAGGGAACCCAGTTACAGGAAGTGGCTGTCTTCGGGGCCATTGTGAAGAAAGAAGCCTAAAAAGAAAAAGAACAAGTTTGTCGGTTTAAGTTAACTCGGAGGAAAAAGCACTACAACACATATTCAGAATGGCGGCTTAAAAGGTGCCTAATGATATATGACTAGCTACAGCCGGTTATGTAAGCCGCCATGAAGAGATCGATATCTATCAAGAGGGAAATCTGCTAAGTGTTGAATCTAGCTACAACTAGTGGTGTAAGCCGCCATGACCAGATTGGTATGTATCATGAGTAAAATCTTCTAAGTGTTGGAAAAACAAGTTTTTACAAATGGTAGCAGGTGATTTGGATCTGGCGCTATGTGAGAAAAGAAAATAAATCAAAACCTAAAACATTGCAGCAGTAGAGGAACTAGCACAAGGGCGAGATTTATACATCTGTGAAGCAAGCTTTGAGATAATAAAAGGAATGGAAACAAGTTCCGCGCATCCTAATAGACACATTCGGATCTAAAACAAGGGTTGTCTAGAAGAACGACGAAGAACTACGAAGAACTCGAAAAACTATAGAAACCCTAATGCGATCTGGAGCATAGGAGGAGGAACGCTTACAGAGGCAGATGAACTGCGGTGGAGCACCGGCGTTCTCTGGTCCCTTTCAGGTTGATGCAGCGGCCAAGGGCGAGGAGGACGGTGAGCTTCGCGGCGGCGGCGGAGCTCGAAGTGGCAGATGAGTCGCGAGAGGAGGAAGATGAGAAGGAGAAGGGGGAGAATGACATAAGGGAGGTTCGACCCTATTTATAAGGAGACGATTAATAAGTGGGCGCGAAAAACAAGGAGACCAAAGAATGGTTATCCAGGTGCTCGGGCGCCTTGATTCTCGGGACAGCTATTAAAGATAAGGATCCGTTAAGATATATTGGATATTGTGTAAATTAATGATAGGTGACGTCATGGCGGGTTACCACAAACCCAGGAGATGATGTCATGGCGGGTTATGAGTTCTCTCACAAATGAAGAAAGGAAGATTTTTTCTAAGTATTGAAGATTGACATGAACAAGTTCAAATCAACCTGGGGCCTAATGTTGGAGATATAACTATTATGTATGATCCGTCCAGAAGGGGCCGGGTTATACCTATGGCGATTCATGATGTGAAGCCAATGAGGATATTGAAGATGGCGGTTCAGAGGCGAGGGCCCAAGGCCCAAGGGCGACTTAAGGCCCGTAGGAGTAAACCGTCATATGTGTAAGACTTGTATTGTAAGGCATGTATAGTTAGTCACCGAGCCAGACACGTTGTCTATGAGCCGGCCGGGACTCTGTGAGCCGCTGGACGTCAACCTGTGTATATAAAGGGACGACCCGACGGCGGTTCAAGGCAAGAAACAAGAGATCGAAAGCTAGGTCAAGCGTATTCGCTCCCTAATAATCGAGACATAAGCAATACCACCTCAAAATGGATTAGGCCTTTACCTTCACCGCAAGAAGCCGAACCAGTATAAATTCCTGTGTCATTTGTCCCGTTTAACCCCTATAACCTAAGCTAGTTGCGATGGCTCCATGACTAAGTGTTCACAGTAGGACATCTGCCGTGGCTATTCCACAACACTATAGATGACATGGCAACTCCTTATAGCCCGATTGTTGGCTGTATTATTAACCATGCTCTAAAATTAAATAAAATGCGGACATGTGGCACGTCCCTATTTCTCGATACGCAGAGAGTGAGAAACACCGGGGTCAGGGGCCACCGTGCAAAATTACCCCCTTGCTAAGCCCTCCACCGTCACCGACCGCCCCTGGCAACGAAGACGACGAACCAATCCATCCATCCCTAGGAAACAAGGAGGCGAAGGACCACCAGACCGGCCTCCTCTCGACTCGGCTCCGCCGCTCCGCCCCCGCCGACCACCACGAGGTGCTCTCCCTCTCCCTCTTCCGCGCCCGCCCTGGCGCCCGAATTCCATTGCTTCATTTGTGCCTAATCGATCCGCTCCGTGCGCTGGTCATTCTAGGGTTTACTGTCGTTGGCTGAATCGAGAGCTCGTGCGTTCGTGCTAGTCGCTAATCCGCGGACCGGCGGTCGTTGTGTCGTTGATTCGCCATGGGGAGCAAGGGGCGTATGCCTCCTCCTTACCACCACCGGCCGCTCCCTGGTCCCGGCTCTGGCCCGCCGCATGGCATGATGCACCGTGATCCGTACGGCCCGGGCATGCACCCACCGCCAGGGCCGGGGCCATACCCCTACGATATGTTGCCGCCGCCTGAGATCCTGGAGCAGAAGCTCGCGGCGCAGTGTGGAGAGATACAGAAGCTGGCGCTGGAGAATGAACGGCTCGCCGCGAGCCATGCGTCTCTGAGGAAAGAGCTCGCTGCCGCGCAGCAGGAGCTGCAGAGGATACAGGCGCAGGGGGAGGCGGCGAAGGCCGCCGAGGAGCAGGAGATGAGGGGGCTCCTTGATAAGGCTGCCAAGATGGAGGCCGATCTCAAGTCCTACGAGTCTGTCAAGGCGGACCTGCAGCAGGCGCACGCGGAGGCGCAGAACCTGGCGGCGGCAAGGCAGCATTTATTGGCGGATGCGCAGAAGCTGAACAAAGACCTGCAGAGGAACTTTGGCGAGGCACAGCAGCTGCCTGCACTCATGGCTGATCTTGATGCTGCTAGACAGGAATATCAGCACCTCAGGTGTGTCAACGTGTGCTGTACTTGTTCTCCAGCATGTCTTCTAACCAATATATGAATAATACCTCAACCATGCTCATGCTATTTAAATTTCAGGGCTGCATATGAGTATGAAAGGAAACTGAAGATGGACCACTCCGAGTCGCTGCAGGGAATGAAGAAAAATTATGACTCCATGGTTACAGAGTTAGAGAAGCTTCGTGCTGAGTTGACAAACACAACTAATGTTGACAGAAGTGGTACGTCATTATATCTCATCCATTTCATTCCTCTGTAGATATATGTACGTAGAAACCTACCTTTGCAGCCGCAGTTATGTCTTTCGTTGCTATGATTTTTTCTTTAACCTTTGTAGTTGCGGTTATGTTTTTGGTTAACATGAGTCGTTTTTTATGTGTAGGTACTTTGTACAATCCTAATTTTGCTCAGAAGGATGGTGGTACATCTAGCCACCATTCTGCTTATGATGGTGGCTATGGGGGTGCACAGGTGAGCACCTTTATTTCCTGCCAAATGGATACCTCACAAGTTGAGACATTTATTATTTCTGAAGTATGTATCATCTGGATGATTGTGGGTTTAAGCCCAGGTGATCCGAGTGTGAGACTACACTTATCATGCCGAGCTCGAGCACGGCTCGGTTAGGGTTGAACTTGAATCTAGTGATACAAACTTATAATACAGTAATTATCTTATTGCATAATATAACGTGTGCGTGTTAATTTTTTGACGTTTTTGCTTGTTTGCCCACATATATCACATCTCCTTTGTCCTGTACTTACAAGGGACACTCCACAAACTATTTCCAGTATTTTCTCTTCATGATTAAAGTAGGATTTACCATTTTCTCTTTCACCCCCCTTGGTTTCTTTAACCTTAAACCTGCTTAATTATTGTGCCCTCTCAAACATATCTTAGAGAGAGAGAGAGAGAGGGATAATTAAACACTGTTTATGTTTATGCATCTATCTGGCGTGAGTACTTAAGTCCAAAGTTCAAAAAGGCGCTGGGCATTAATTATGCGTTTTGGGACATACTTGCGCTCAACTTGCCTGTGCGCTGCCTAGGCGTTTAGTATTGTAGCATGAAGGAATGACTGTATTGTGAAGAAATATGCTAGATGGGCTATCCTAGCTCATTAAACCACTAGCACATCTTCCTATTCTTCTACTAGCCCCCGTAGGTGCACAATCAGACAGAAAGTCTAGGTATGCTCCTCGTGCCGCCCCTCTCCCTTTGCTGCACCGATGCTGCCTCTTCCTCTCTTTGTCTCTCCCTTGCTGTTCCGGTGTGAACCAGCCGGAGAAGCTCGATCCCTCACTGGAATCAGTTGATTTATCGTCGGAGTGGTTGAATCCTCGTCAGGGAGGAGGATTCCTCGCTAGGGAGGTCAAATCCTCACCAGAGAGATTGATTCCTCACCGGAGAATACTGATTTCTCCCTGGAGGACCACACCGACCGCTTTTTTTAGCGCCTAGGGCCAAAGAGAGGTGTTATACCGAGTAGCCAACGCCCAGCGCTTAAGCACGCCTAGGCTAGCGCCTAGGAGTGTTTTTTTGAACTATGCTTAAGCCACACTTGGCAGGCCAATACCCACTAAATTAAAGAACACAGGGGCCTGTCCCACTAGATCCGATTTCACCTTATGCTAATCATAACTTCCAATATTCCAACCGTTTATTTCCCCTTTTGCAACTTTAAAAGGCATTATATTTATTCGCACAATTGCTGGTTTTCCAGATTGTTTGTCAGGAATTCTTAGATTTTGTGCTTTGTTGATTTGAAAAGGCATGGCTTGACTTGGATGGCCCCCTAAATTGCATATTTACCGTTAATTTCTTTTACTCCCTCTGTTCACTTTTGTAAGATGTTTTGGACAGCTGAAATTGAACTGTTTTAGGCATTGTCTTATAAATGTCTAAAACGTCTTACAAAAGTGAACGGAGGAAGTACTACACAGTCTTACAATAAGAAAGTGCTTTATAAATACAAATTCAACACATAAAAACTGTTTCAAAATAGCTAAATATTGTTGGATAATTAAAAATAATAATTAACAATTATATTGCATATTTGCACACTCAGGATCTCTTGTTCTTGCTAAGCTGGTTTTGTTTGATTTGATAATTGTAGACTTGAAATATGATACTGGATTCTATGAACTATTTCACGCACCCAACCACCCACTATAACACATGTAATTCTGAATCAGGGATCTGGCTCAACCCTTGTTTTCCCATGGGCATTCAAGGCAGAGTGTCATCGAAAATACAGATTAACATAAATAAAAGCTGGACTAGCTGTCTGGCTACCGTTGTTTGCCCCTGATTGCCTTTACTTTCTCGCCTGGAGTTAATGGATTGCTTATTTTTCTGTGCAAACAATAATATAAATTGTGTTTTCAGATGTTCTAACTAACCGCTGGAGTAATTTTTCCATGTTAACAACATAATTGTTTTGTGGATCCAGGCTAGGACGCCCCCTGGTATGCCAGACCCTTTAAGCGGAAGCCCAGCTGGAACTGCTCCTCGTTCTGGATATGATCCATCAAGAGGGAATGCATATGAGACTTCTCGTCTTGCTAGAGTCCATGATGCATCAAGGGGTGCTACTGGTTACGACTCTCTAAAAGTTGCTGGATATGACACTTCTAGAATGCCTGCACTTGGAGGTCAGGCAGCGGCTCCAACTGCTCATGGGAGTAGTGCTGGTTACTATGGATCAAGTCAGGTCACACCACCTTCGCATGCACGGGCACCAGGTGCTGCACCCACATATGGATCTGCACAGGTGCCACCATCATATGCTTCTGGGCCAGTCCCGTCTTCATCATACGGCGCAACAACAGCGCGACCTCATGGCTCAGCTCAGGGGCTACCATCATATGGACAAACACAGGCTCCATCTTATGCACACACACAGATGCCACCATCCTATGGACTAGCACAGGCATCATCACACTTCGCCCCAACCCAGGGGGGGTCACCGTACGGGTTGTCTGCACAGCCTCAGGGCTATGGATCCGCGCAAGCAGCACCTAACACCAGTGGTGCTTATCAAGCTCCACATGGACGTAGATAAATTGGTGATAACTGTACTTTGTTGTGGTCTTGTTATCGAGAGAGACATGGCGCTGCTTCGTTGTTTACCAGAGTCAAATTTAGTTTCTGCAGCTACCACGGTACCAAACTGCTGTTTTATCGGTCTGATACAAATCTTTCTTGCAATCTGTAAGAGATTGTATGTGCAATCATATTTGTTTCTGAGATAGCGATGACTTCCATAAATATGTGTTGTGATGGTTTTAAAGCATTTTCTATGAGTGGTGATGTCTCGAGTTTAGGCAAGGAGTAACAGTACTGTAAATTTCAGCTAGTTGTATACTGTTTATTTTGCACTTTAGTTACCAGGTGATATTCATTGACTGCCAGTTGAGTTGCATGTATGGTATGATCTGTGCACCTGCCAGTCCTTATTCTAAAATAGTTATCGTATCCAGTAACCATCTTGGTTGTTTGAGTTGATTGCGGCTTTCTGTTGTCTAGCAATCATGCGAATTTCATATCAATAAAGTTGAGTTGTGAAATATGCTTCAGCACCATCCTCGAGGTTTATTTCAAACTGAGATGAAAATGTGTAGAAGCAATGCTTGCGTACAGCAGAGTTCAGTGTGGTTTTAGAAGCTTTTGGTATCAGACTAGTTGCCTGCAAAGGCAGACATTTCGTTAGCTTCATGTTCTGTGCATATAGCTTTCTAACCAGCTTCATCCAGTAATTTCCTAGCCATCCTGGATGTTTGTTTGTCCAGTTGGTGACAGGTTAGAGCTTTCTTTTAGCAATCATCATCACAAAGTCTGTCGAATTTCATACCAATAGTTTCTTTGCCTGTTAAACATGCAGCGATCGTCCAGGTTTATCTGAAACTCGGATCATCTTTGAGAAAAAGCCATGCCCACATACAGAAAAGCTCAGTGTGCTGTAGGATGGTGGAGCATCCGAGTCGGATTATCTTCATGCAAAGGTGTACATTTTGGTCTGCTCTGTGCATCCAGCTTTCGTAACTGAAGAACAGACCGTTGAACTTGAACACTCACATCAGCCATCCAACTCCCTCACAAGTTGCGGCAGAGCGACAGATTCAACGGAGCATTTATATCCCCATTGTCGACAATATATCATGAGTAGTCATCACAAGTTGCTTAGTGCAGTGTACCAGGGGAAAATCCATTGTGATGATCTTGCAGAACCCGCATTTCGGTGGTCATGGATTTCACAGAGGAAAAACAAACAAAATCTCCGGACCAAGTCATCAAATTCCAGCCGATGTTCTTGGCACCGCACTACCACTGCTTCGATGGCTCCAGGCCTCTAACCGGGCTCGAGCAGAATAAATTCATGGAACCTTTTACAGAAAGCAGCAGAGAAGAGACTGAAATGGTTCCAACCCTACACACAGGGGAATATATTAGGCCCTACAATGTCTCAAGTTTGAACCTGGTACAAACCGGAGGTCATGATCAGAAGGGATGGAGGTGAAAAGAAGTGAAGCTTTTCCTAGGGAAGGTAGAAGCGAAAGCTCTTGAGATAATTGGAGGATGAAAAAGGCTCATTCACAGCCTAACTCCCTTTTTTCCCATTCTTTCTCCTAGGGGTGCTTTGCTCAATTGTTCATAAAGGCAATCTTCTCGCAACATATATGGTCGATAAGGTATAATCTTATAGTAGTTCTTCCGTTTTGTTCTTTTTTTAGATGGTTGTTTTGTTCTTTTCTTGAGCGAATCTTAGAGTAGGAGTTTATTCAAGTATTCAACTTGCTTCAAATCGCTCATTAGTATGTCTAGTGGCGCGATAGCTTTGAGAAAAGCCGACCCATTAAACTAGTCCCACTTGATGTTATAGCTGTTTGGAAATGACTTGTACTTTTCTACATTTGTGGTGATGCCAATCATAATCCATTCTGCCTGCCTATATATTAGATGTTGCCTATATAGCTAAACTCCACTGTGAAGTAGATTAAAATTTACTAAAACTGGCAGTTTATTAAAATTTTACTCCACCGAAGAGATGACCGTAAAGTAGATTAAAATGTACTAAATCTGGCAGCTGATTAAATTAAACTTACTTTTATGGACCAACTTAAAAAAATGCTTTCCCTGTCAAATTGCACATCTGCACCACGCACACATCGAAATGGAGATATTTCTGGCCTTCCATGTCCTCCAAGTAGATATATCTCTTGCTTTCTAGGTTCTCTAAGTAGTTACTACCATTTGTAAGATTCTGTTATTCTCCATCTGTCTGGCAACACACACCAAAAGGAAAGGAAGTGGCAAATGATCCGAAGGGTTAAAATACTAACGGAAACACGGCTTCTAAAGAAAGACAAATATATCAATATGCTCTCTTTTTCCATATGGTTGCTATCTTTCTTTTGAAGCCATGAACTTGCTTGCCATGTCAGGACTCATCCCTAGCTACCGGCCCCTTCCAATGCCAACTCGACAGAAAGGCGTAGATGGCACAGCACAGCTTTACTGCACGGGGTATCCGATTAATCTAACAGATATCAGGGCCAGGTGGATCATATCTACATGTCTAATCTAAGTGCTTAGCTCTCGCCTAACAACTGTGGAGATCTTTGCACATCATTGGGATTCCGCCTAAAATTCGCTGTTACGATCGATTCGACGCTATGATTACAGCAAGCGCGCATTACACCTAGATTAAGCAATGAAGCAACCGGGCTGAAAGTGAAGGTTTCTTGCATTTTGCAGCCTTGCCTGCTCGCTCACCTGAACTAGGCAAAGCCAGCTGTGGGCCGGGGACGGCAGTAGGAGAGATTACTGGGGGTTGTAGGCAGCACGGCTTGCACTGTGCAGTGTACAGGTGATCACTTTCTATGACTGGAATCATTCTCATGGCATAATCAATTTCCTCTTTGACCACAATGTTATGTGCATGCACACAGATGCATGTGTGCAGGTGAAGGGAGTGGGAATAATCTGGTGAAACTTGTGGCTGCCTACTTGTTAGGCACCGAACATATATGGTAGATAGTTGGAGCAATGTGAATGCCGCGCCTTCTTTATCTGAACACGGTATATGTTTCTTTTGTGGAATTTTGACGGGTGGATCGCGTGCTAATCAAGGCTTGCTCCCCTTGATCGAGGTTCTTCTCAACAGGAAGCTGTGCCATTGGCGCTGAGGCAAAGCGGTAGACCAAATCTCCGCCAGGCCTGATTATAAAATGGCCCTGAGGTGACTAAACCTATTAGTGACTCGTAAGATGCGCGCTTATCGTCGCCGTAAGCTTCCTTATCTTTTTTTTTTTGGAGGATTTGAGCTTCCTTATCTGAACAGCCTCACCCCCCCCCCCCCCCCGTCCCGTGTGAATTTACTTGAGAAATAATGTTCAACTGTGATGGTGCACAAAGTCACGGCTCAACTGGGATTTTGGCTCCTATGATAAGCAGTTATTTACTCATGTCATTTCAAATCGTCTGGGGTAGAGGACTGAGGATTCCCTTGTGGAAATATGGGTTTTACGGTGCAACATGCGTAACACATCTGAGGTGTAGATTAATAATTAACCGTCTTCTTTGCAGTTCAAAAGATCAAAAGGACCCTCCCTGATTGGCCAGTCAAAGAAGGGAAGAGTTGTTGCGATTGGCTAAGCTAGAGCTAGAGGTAAAAGAGATGCCAGCCTATCTGCTTTCGCGACCGTCTACCTTGTGCATCCGCCCCAAAACCCCTAAACAACAGTAAATAATTGACGACATCCACACGGTGTTTCGTCACACAATTTTAAACCCAAATTTGATTCAGAAAACGATGGAAAAAACCCAGGAAATCCTGCTATATATGAGTCACAATAAATTTGCGAATTCGTCACCCATCACCTTCAGAAACATTCTTGGCCTGGATTTCTTTTTTCTTGTCTCAACCAAGGTTTGAAGAAGCAAAACCCAGTCACTGATCTTCTGGAAACTTCAGTTGAGTACTCTTGGTGCCAATGCGTACTACAGTGTAGAAAGACCTTGATCACTACGCCCAGCCGCATGAGTAGGGCGCACCGCAGTTGGTTTTCACGGCATTGCAGACAAGGTGGCAAACACTGCAGATCCTTTTTGGAAGAAAAAGAATGGTTCACCGCAGCCAGATCGATCGATCGTCCAGTAAACAACTCCCCAAGAATCTTCCGGTAACTCGTGCGGTGCTGTGAGGTGCGGGCGTTAACGTGATCGCACGTTTCCTCGAGACCGATCCTGGCCGTCGGAGCCGCGCTGCAACTTGCAGCGAATATATCGTGCGGATTCCGGCCGCTCGGACGGACCGCACAGCGGCGCAGCTAGAGTCGCTCGCTTCATGGCGCCTTCCTCGCCAGCTCGACCGACCGCCCCGGCTATAAATGGCGAGCCCCTCGCCTGCCACTCGAAGCATCGAATTCCTCTCCCAGGCTAGTAGTACCAACTCCACAGCGCCGATCGAGAGCCCAACATACTTCATCGAAGCTAGCTAAGCTACGAGAGAAGAGAGGAAGAAGCGAAGAAGCTACAATGGGCGGGTGCTTCTCTTCGTCCGGGGCGTACGAGGAGGCCGGGTGCCGGCGGCCGCAGCGGGTGAGGCCGAGCGACCAGGACGGCATCTACTACGTGGGCGAGCGGGACGTGGACAACAAGGCCGGCATCTACATCGCCAACTTCCACCGCTACCAGTCCGAGGTCGTGCCCATGACCCCCGCGCCCTCCTCAGCCGCCGCCTGATCGACCACGATCCACGGCGGAGATGAAGAGCACGATGGTTCCATGGCGGGTCGGTTATTTGTGCTGTTCTTTCGCTTAATTCCCTTGTTTAGGCTGCGGGCGGCATAAACCTGAGAGTGAGCTCCTAATGAATAAATAATTAGTGAAGATGAGGGGTTGTTGATGTTAGTAGCTGATCAGTACTTATACTACTAGTGTCTGCAGTACGTATATGTAATTATGTATGTAAATTTGTTCAAGACCGGAGAGTGAATATATATGGAGACTATGCTTAATTAGCACTGGGATCATTCGATCTTCTTGCGACGCTTCCTCACGACGACTTCATGAGAAAATCACATCCGGCAATTGACTGGATGACGCGAGCGAAAGTTGCAGATTGAGATGCATTGATGCATGGTTGTGTTTTCTGGTGATTGATCAACTGGCGCTGAAAAGACTAGCTATGGGTGCGCTGCCTTGCTGATTCTGCCATGCATCCGGCCTGGCATGCATGCAGGTTGGCCATTAATTTGCCATGCATGTTTAAGAAAAGAAAAGGCACTGAGATTCTTTATCATGAATGAAACTTGTCACCGGTAAGTACTTCAGTTCGATCAGCTGTCAAAAGAGTAGTAAGATTTCGGCACCCTGAAAAATTACGCTACGAGTGGCCTTCCTATGGAAAACCTTAATCAAGTGATAAACAGCAATTAAGAAATAATTAATGGAAGTGCCAGTTGTATCTCGTATGGCACTTTTTTGAAACGAAAATAGAAGAAACCGAGTCCAAGTGATGGAAGAATATCCCTGTCAACTGGATTTCACAAAACCGGCCAAAATTCCAACCCAAATTGTATTTATTGTGTTTCTACTGGTTTTATCTGAATTTGGTACGATCTCTAAAAAATTCACGTGAATTTGGCGTGCATTACACAAAAACATGACCGGTCCGGCGTCCCAAACTGACCGGGCAGATGACCCAGTTAGTGTCCGGTCACAAAAATGTGACCGAGCCGGGCACCCCAAACCGGCTCTGAGCTAACCAGCACCCTTCAAACCCAGCCTAAATCTGAGGTGGGCATGGGGAGGCCCAGAGGTGCCCGGGGGCATCCACCACATCGCATCGGCCCACCCAGACGCCACGTATATCACCACTCCGGATGAACCACAGACCGCGGTCAAATCACACTCCCCGTCTCTCCACTTCACTCTCCGTCTCCGTCCATCCTCGTCCCATCCCATTCTAATCTATGGTGAGCGACGGCAGTAGCGCACTATTCGGTGGTAGATTTGGTGTTAAGGACAACGTGGAGGAGCCGGCCCTCCGCATCGCACTTCGCCGGTCGCAGCTGGACCAAGGTGGCAGTAGAACTCTAGAGGTGCACCCTCCCCCGTCGCCGTAGTGCGGAGGACGGCCCCGGACCGTTGCATCCGCGAAGCTCTCCGCACTCCGTGCCCCTCCCAATCCACCACCCACGCGCACCTCTTCGCCACCTCGCCCTGCTTTGGATAGACTTCCCAGCCACCATTGAGTCCTCATGCCCGCGTCGGCGAGGACACGAAGGCATTGTTCGGATGTCGGCCCTGCGTGAGTGCGCCAGTTGATCCAGAGGACCAACTCCCGAAGACGGTCATCCGCTGCTCTCTCACATCGGTAGAGACTGACGCGCGGTGGCTTCGCCACAAAAACACCAAATCCCTTCGGCTCACCATCGAGCTATCGGAGCGCAAGACTAGGACGGATGCGGCGGCGAAAGTGAAGGTAGCCTGGATGGCCAAGGCCTAGGAGCCCGCGGATGCGGAGGATGACCATCGTCTTCTCCTTCAACGGGGAGTCCAACCTCTCCGGCAGCTGATACAGCTCCAGCTCCGACGACGACGCCCCTCTCCTCGCCAACGCCTACATGGACGGGTATAGCTGCATCGGCAACCGCAAGGTGGCTTCCTACACACTTCTCTGTCTCCGTTTAGTTATTTTAGTTTTGATAATAGACCGTTTGGCGATGAACTATGTGTATTTTGGTCAGGTCAACTGCGATGTATATACTCCCCTATGCAATTCCATTGTTCCATGTTTGTTTGCTGCTTTGTTTCCTTGATCTACATAGTTTCGTACATTAAGTTGCATGGATAGCCTGGATTTGGAGTGCCGGATTTGGTGGGGCCATAGTCGGCCGTAGAGGGTAGCCCGTAAGTTTAGAATTTTCGATCAAACATTTATACTACTGCTACTTCAGTTCAACTGTCAAAAGAGTTGTATGACTTCTACAACTCGAAGTATTAGCCATGTGGTTCCTTAGGCTGCTCCTGCTCCAGAAGATGCAGTTCACATGTGAGCTACGCGTGGCCTTCCGATGGAAAATGTTGATCAATCAACTATTGAAGTTCCGGCTGTATTGCACTTTAGACAAAGGGAAACGGAAAGGATGACACGAAGTCCAAGTCAGTCACTCACTTAAGTCAACATATCTCTGTCAGTTAACTTTATTTCTCAGCGACCCCTGGTCAACCGACAAACCGGCCAAAAATTCCGACCGAGCTTGGATTTGGATTTGGTGCGTTTCTACAAGTTTCGCTTGAACTTGGTGTGATCTCTACGAAATTCACCTGAATTTGGCGTCCGTTCTGCAAAATTCTTTTGAATTTATTTAGTGTGTTTTTTACCTCTTCTGTTCAGGTGCGGGCGTTAATGTGGTCGCACGTTGCGTCGAAACCAATCCTGACCGTCGGAGACGCGCTGCAACTTGCAGCGAATATATCGTGCGGCCGGATTCCGGCCCGGCCGCGCGGGCGGACCGCACAGCGGCACAGCTAGAGTCGATCGCTTCATGGCGCCTTCCTCACCAGCTCGAGCGCCTCCGCTATAAATGGCGCTCCCCTCGCCTGCCACTCCACGCATCGAATTCCCAGACCAGTACTAAGCTACCAGCGGCAGCGCCAAGAGCCCAAGATCATCGAAGCTAGCTAGCTAAGCTCCGAGGGAAGAAGCTAAGAACCGTACAAGGCAATGGGCGGTTGCTTCTCTTCGTCCGGGGAGTACGAGGAGTCGGCGGCGGCCGGCTACCGGCGGCCGCAGCGGGTGAGGCCGAGCGACCAGGACGGCATCTACTATGTCGGCGAGCGGGACGTCGACAACAAGGCCGGCATCTACATCGCCAACTTCCACCGCTACCAGTCCGAGGTCGTGCCCATGACGCCGGCGCCCTCCTCAGCCGCCGCCTGATCGATCGACCACGATCCACGGCGGAGCTGAAGGGCAAGATGGTTCCAAGGCGGGTTGGTTATTGGTGGCGTTCTTTCGCTTAATTCCCTTGTTTAGGCCGCGCGCGGGCGCCGCTAAAACCTGAGGGTGAGCTCCTGATGAATAAATAATTAGTGAAGATACGGGGTTGTTTAATGCTAGTAGTGCTTATATCACTAGCGTGTGCAGTATGTATGTATGTATATATGTATGTAAATTTGCTGAAGATACGGTGAATATATATAAAGAAGATGGGTTATCCTTGGTACTGGGATTCGATTTCGTGCAATGCATCCTCGTGAAAAAACACATCTGGTGATCAATTCGAATTTCGTACGTACGTAAACTGTAGTGATGCATGATTATCAGAATATGTTTCTGGCGATCGATCGCTCATTGTCTCTGAAAAAACTGGTGGTGCACTGCTTTTGCTGATTCAGACATCAGAGCATGCATGCATGCAGGTTGCACACTAATTTACCATGCATGTTGTTATATAACCCAAAAAAAAAACACTGATCGTCAAGAGAGAAGGTAAGATTTCTGCACCCTGAATGATTACCATGTTTTTCCTTAGGCCATTGAAGAAGATTCAGTTCGTATGTCAGCTACGCATGGCCTTCCTAGTTCCTCTGGAAATCTTAATCAATCGACAAACAATAATTAATTGAAGTGCCAGTTGTATGACACTTTAAACGAAGGGACACGGAAAGGGAAGAAACCATGTCCAAGTCATGCAAAGTACTCCTGGTTAACTCACAAACCGGCCGAAAATACCAGCCGGGCTAGGATTCGGTGTGTCTCTTCAGGTTTCACTTGAAGTCGGTGTGATCTCTACCAAATTCACCTGAATTTGGTGCGCGTTCTGCAAAATTCAAATATCTTGAGCACCTGAATTTTGCTAGCATTCTGCAAAACTCTTTTGAATTTAGTGCGTCTTTCATGTCTTCTTTTTATGGTTCAGTTTATCTTGAGCACCTGAATTTGGCATGCGCGCATTCTCCAAAATTCATTTGAGCGAATTTAATGTGTTTTTACTTGTTCTTTTTCTGGTTCAGTCTATCTTGAGCACCTGAATTTGGCATGCATTCTCCAAAATTCTTTTGAATTTAGCGTGTTTTACTTCTTCTTTTTCTGGTTAAATTTATCTTGAGCACATGAATTTGGCATGCAATCTGCAAAATTCTTTTGAATTTAGTGTATTTCTACTTCTTCCTTTTCTGGTTCAGTTTATCTTGTGCATCTAAATTTGTCTAGTTACCGTCTGGAATTTCGCACCCAAACGATTTAAAAAGAAAATCATTGGTCCAAGTTGACTTAAAACTGAACCAGGTATTGTCGATCTCAGATGATTTTACCGGGCCAAAACTGATATTTCAGTCTATTTTGAGTACCTAAATATCTAGGAGTTCCAATCTATCCTCTAGCAAGTGATCTCCCTCTTGGGAGTCCTTTTAATGTAGACTAGAATAGATAGCTCTTCCAAGTTTCAATAACTTTAGCTACCCTGCTTGGATAGTCATTTCAGCTTTCGAACTTTAGGCAAAAATTAAAGGGTTCTACTGCCATCATTTTTACGACCAGTCTAGTTATGGCTTTCCTCTAAGTTGTTCTGTAGTTGCGGAGCTACGACACGTCAGAGCCCTAGCTTTGGGAAAATTACTGAAGGGACTTTTTTGAGAGGTTCAGAAAAGAAAAATCATAGTCTGTTGCTCCCTCAGTCAATCATGTTGTGTGTTTTGCGGTTTTGCCCCCTAGAGATTGTTCCTTGGCTAGCTCCACCACCGTTGCAAAGGAATACAGTGGAAGATCAGGATTCCCTGTCGATGGTCACGATTACCTGAAATGTTTGTGAGAAGCAAAAATTACTGCATGCAGTAAAATTATAGTGAGCGAAGGATATTTTCTAAACACGCCCTTATTTTAGCTTGGAATTAAACCACATCTTATCATCAACGCCATTTTCCCCGCCAAAAATAAAACTAAAATGAGGTGCCATTCCGTCCTAAACTGTCACACCGCCCCTCTTCTTTGCGGGCTCTGAGAAACGATGGTTTGGGATCTAGCCCCCTAGAAGCAGAGCAGACCTACAAAGATTCAAGCATTCCCCCGGCAAGCCAATAATGATCGCATGAACTTGTCCCTGAACTCTCCTCCTTTCTTTCCCGGATCCCTGGTGCTCCGGGGCAAGGAAAGATGAAAAGATCCCTGGCTAGCTACACGTACGAGGGACACGAGACAGGGCATCAAATCGATCCCCCCGGCCGGGCGAGCCTTCTCCCTCACCCCTTTTCCCCGGCGGCAAGCGGCACTTTCGATAGATAAGCACGAGACAAGGATGGTGTCCGGCAATCAATCCATGCATTGGACCGGGAGAAGAGCCAGTTGCTCGGAGATCGGAATCCGCATATTTTTGTGTTGGTGTGCTTAGGCTGATTTGTGCGTGTTTTGTTTTGTGCTTGACTGGACCGTCCCCCCGGCCGGGTTTCACTTCACCAAAGCTGTGAAGGCCGGCCGGCCGGCTGGCCTGAATCTTCTCCTGGAGATCTCGGAGCTCTGTGCGCCTGCCTACAGGGCTGGGACTATGTCAGGATTCTGCAGATCATTTGAGACGATCCCTTGGATCCTAGTTCCTGTGGGTGAAGTGGCGGGCGCTCGTTGATCGAACAAGATCTGTTACTGCACAAGATGCTTCTCTTGATCGAGGACACTTGGTGTCTTGGCATAATACCTCCATCTTTCACGTGAAAAATTAAACAATACTGCACCCATCGTCTTACGTACGTATTTTCCAAGCTTTCTTTCAGTCCTCCCCAACTGGAGAAGGCTTTCTTCAGTCTGCAATATTATATAGCATCCTGCTTCTGCGATTCTTCGCACGCTGGCTGTTTTTTTCCAAGCCTAACGAAGTTCCCAGTAACTTCGATCGGTGGGTGGCTTTGCTTAAGGAATCTGATGACAAGCGGCTAAATAACTTTGCATTTTGGCCCCATCGGCGCGACACATTTTCAAAGCCACGGCTCGTACGTTCTTTCCGGGGAAGTGGAGCGGGAACAACAAGACGAGAGGGGGCAGGCTTTAGTTTAGGCAGCGGTTTGGACGGAGGAGAGCCGTCCGCGCGACCTGTTGCGCAGCTGTGCAGATCTTTCTCTGCAATGCACGCAGAAAGGAAGGCCTTTCCGGTCCTTGGAAAGCACTCCGGCCCTTGTTCTTTTCTTCTCTTTTCTGGAAAGAAAAGCCCACCTTGCATGCTTGGTTGCTTGCTTGCACAACGTGCTTAGTTAACACCCACTAAACTATAGTAACCAAATCATCTTGGGCACTACTAGTTTATTTCCGGAAGTTACATGGCCTGCTGCGCTGTTCAATCAACAATGCACCTTCGGCTAGCAATTTGGTTGCGTGCGTCTCACCAAGTCGTGATTCATATATATCATCCCATCCCCCTACGGACACTCATCAATCATCAGCCATCTACGAGAAGCTAAGCCTAGCAGTGTAGCACAAGGTTTGATTTTTCGTCACCCCAGAGGGCCAACACGGCACGGAATCATCGATCAAGGTGCTAATACGACAGGCGATACGGATGAAGAGAAGATCAAGAACGGATTTACGACCAGACCCCCCCCCCCCCCCTTTGTTCGGGGTTCCGATTTCCGAAAGCGACGGCACGAGGAGCAATGGACCTTAATTTGGACCATGGCGGATTCCGCCGCCATGTCTTGCCATTGTTAGCGCACGCGGTGCCGCTCGCTCGGACCAGCCTGACACCCAATAATTCCCAGCTTGATCCCGGCGTTGCTGGTAAGCTGTAGCGCTCAAGTCACGGAACATGTCCGTCGTACAGACCATGGTTCCTGTCTATTACGAACTTTGCAATGGCTTCACGGGGAAGGCGCTGAAAGGTGTTGGCCTCGCGAGAGCAAACTTTCAGTGCGGCCGGCCACCGGCATGTAGGGAGGAGGAAAGAATTGGATGCAGCGAGTGTCCTCGATCAAGCTGTTATCCACGGAATGTCGAGAGGAGATATTAAACTAGTGTAGTACCCGTCCGGGGGAGATGAAAGAAAAGGCCGGAGAGGAGAGCCTTCGCTTCGGATTGCGTTCTCTACTCTCGAGTCTGGACGGAACTTTCCCGGCTTCTTTATAGTTTATCCTGGCTGGATGAAGAGATCAGGGCGTCCAGTCCAGTCCAGTCCAGTCCAGATACACTGGCATTGTGTAGCATATATTCGTATGGAAGAAACTACTGCATCTTTTTTCTTCCAGAGAGGTGTTTTGGTCAGGTAGGAAAAGGACTAGGAGTACTAAATTTTTTCAAAATTCTAGAAACAAATCATATTTTGAAGTTTCAGAAGCATTTGGAAACAAATCATTTCCTTTTCATGCGTTTTTATCTGGACGTACAATATCATTTGGAAACAATCTGCGAATAAAACTGAAAATACATATCATTTGGAAACAATATGCGAATAAAACTTTTTTGCGAATAAAACTGAAAATGCATATCATCTATCGTACTATATCATTTTATAGCTGATAAATGTATATTGAGTATAAGTAGCATAATATATTGGATTTTTTTCCATGCATATTGAGGTGGACCTTTGATTAGGTGTTGTTTGCGGTGTGATGAGATGTGTGCATGTTGAGAGAAATCAAAGTAGTGAAAGTCAACTATTTAGTTATATATGATTAACAAGAATGTGTATCTTTGTTAAATTCTGTCAACAAAATTTAATGATATTGCTATTGGTGGAACCAAAGCGGTCACTGAGATAGTCGTATAACTAGTTTTGTAACAAATGCATAACCACATTTGTATTTTCACCATGAGTTTCATATAGGAAACTGTCGGCGTTCTAAGATAGGCGGTACCGGCATATTTGCTTGGAGGAGGATGCGAGAGGGGGGATCTGAATGATAGCACATGAGACAAACTTTCTACCAAGGCCTGGGCCCTCTCTGAAGAGGTAACACCCTACTCCTACGTGTGGTGGTTGTATTGCAGTGCTCGCCAGCGATTGAAAAGATCATTGAAAATATGTTTTCTGGATTTCCTGTCCATAACAATGACCGGGGAGGAATAGAAGGGGTAGGTAAAACCCTAACACTGGATGACTCTAAAATGTCTTAGATCCCTCCTGAGAGGGCACTAGCTCAGCTTATATACCTAATCAAGCTAGGGTTACAAGGCTTGGGTCCGGATTGTGCCACTGTGTAAGACAAGACCATGCCGTGTGCTAGTGGATCACTCGTTGCCTTGCCTCCCAACTTGATGAGCCATCCGGCCTGCATCTGGACCTGAGTGGCTGGCTCGACAGACGCATGTTGAAATATATTGTCCACCTCTTTTCCTCGGTCTAGACTTTTGGCTGAGGCGCCTGAGTGTCATATGATCACCACAAAGATCTTATGACACAAGTGACCGTACTCATTCCTTGACACTAGAGCAACATGTTTCCTCAGTTATATTATCCACATGTTTGCTTGACTTGAACATTGTTGTTTACTGGCTTATATTTTTCCTGTTAGTTTCGAAGAAATAATCGTGCTGCCATGATTTTGATGAAATTTAAGCAAATCCATTCCAACTTGTAAGCCGAGTCGGCTACGTGGCTCCTCGGCAAGAGGGTCTCGATGGAGTCAAACCAGATGGGAAGAGGTGGGAGTTGAACAAACAAACCACTTTTTCCCCCTAAAGCGCCCCACCCATTTTCAATTCAAAAAACAAACCAGTTTTCTAAGCTTTAAAGAAAAAAGCGACAAAAATTCACTGGAACAAACAAACCACTTTTTTCTAAAAAAAATTCACTTTTTTCAGTTCAAAAAATAAACCGGTTTTCTAAGATTTAAAGAAAATTAATGCAACAAAAATTCGCTGGAACAATTTTAGAAAGAAGAAAGGGACAAAGAGAAATAGTAAACCAAAAGAATAGGAAATAAACAGAAAATAAAAACAAACAAAACAGAGTAAAAAAATTAACATAACAAAAGTAACAGGTAAACAGCAAACCAACCTGTGGTTGGATGGTTAGAGGGACTGTGGTATCCTCAGCCCACGAGGGTTCAAATCATGGTGCTTTCATTTATTCCTGGATTTATTTCAGGATTTTCGGCGATGCGCATTCACTGGGAGGAGACGTTCCTATCGACGACGAGATGCCTATGATGACTTCGTAAATTTCAAGATGAAATGTCGGATTAGTCTTTCGAAAGTGCTTATATGGGTAGGATGTGCCTGTGTGTGTTTACAGGGGTGAGTGTATGAGCGTGTATATAGGTGCTTGCGTCTGTACTGTGTTAAAAAAAATACTCCCTCCGTCCCAACCTTCTAAAAGGTCTCCAAAATTCGGCGTGACACGCTGTTGGAAGAACGCCTCACTGCAGCACCCCGATAAATGGGCTAGGCCCAGTACAGGACAGAGCATGCGCATGGCCACGCACCAGGTAATTACGTATTATTATTATTTTTGTCTAAAAGGAAAAACGTACTCCCTCCGTTCCTAAATAATTGTCTTTCTAGCCATCTCAAATGGATTACAACATACGGATGTATGTAGACATATTTTAGAGTATAGATTCACTCATTTTGCTCCGTATGTAGTCACTTGTTGAAATCTCTAGAAAGATAATTATTTAGGAACGGAGGGAGTAGTATTCTTTTTTCCCCTCACGTAGTACTGTTTTTTCTTTCATTTATTTATTTTAATTATATTCATAATATACATATTTGACATTTGATTTTTAACAACTTCCACTACTCATTCAAAATGTTCATGAAATGCAACATTTTGTTCGCACATTTTTTAGAAATATTCATAACATATGAGAAAGTAATTGTGTTATTCATATGTTCATAAACACTTCAGAATGTTTGCATGTTTTACAAAAATTGTTCAACGTGTATATTTACAATATGTTCACTCTGTATTTGATATAATATTCGATGTGCATTTTACAATTATTCAAGATGTGTTTCAGTAAATGTTCACTCTGTATTTTTTTATGATAGCCGAAAGAAAACCAATAGAGAAACACATAGAAAAATGGTCTGTAACGGTTCATAGAACATTTCAAAACCATGCTACCGGGCTGGCCCACTAAGGCGAACGCTTAAGGTGAGCATTGCTATGGTCTCGCAATAGGCTAGACCTAATATTTGCGGTTTTCCTATTCGTGATCCCTTCCCTTGTTCGTGTAGTGTGCTGCTAGCCGTCGCCCGAGCCAGCCTGCCCCATGGTCTGTTCATCTCCGTTGGATTGAAATCACCCCCGGCCACAACATCCCACCTATTATTCTGGGCCGCAAACTGATGCTACTATCTGCTATGCGTCGCACTATAGTTGGGACGCAACGTCCATGCCATGGGCACATCCTAGGTGCCAAATAGTGCTTTACCGGACCATGGCACTCAGATGGGAAGAATAACAGGCCAACCCAACTGTGAGAATTAGCTAAGTTTTTGGTTTTGGTTATATGGTTTACTTTCTAGAAAGTTCCCTTGTTTTTTGGGGTTGGTTTTCTATGTTATGTCTGATTTTACTTGATTTTTTTACAAATGCAAGAATTTTATTTTTCAAATTAGTGAACATTTATATAACAATCATAAATTTTCTATATTCACAAAAATCATTTCAAATTCATGAATCTTTTCAAATCCCCATATTTATTTTACAATTATTGCCTTTTAAAATTCATGAACATTTTTAAAATTCAAAAAATCCAATTCTTAAAATTTTAATCCATGCCTTTTAAATTCATGATTTTGTTTCAAAAGTTGATTTTATAATTTAGGAACTATTCTTAAATCCGTGATCCTTTTGAAAATTCATGAATTTTTTTGGATCTCACACTGTTTTTCAAATTTTGAAAAAGTACTGATTTTCTTAACCAGCAAAGTAGCAACAGCAAAAAATGAGTAGAAAAAAAATGAGCGATGCCAACGGGTGAGTGAACGAGAAAAGTGATGAATGGACATGCCATTGTGCTATGACCCACGATGTAGTGAGTGTGAGCTTTGTGGTGCCTATTAGAGCTAGCAGTTCCTATTTGTCGTGTGGGTCGATGGATATCGACGAAACGCACCGCCCGAAGTGTACACTTGGTACATGGACCAAACAATTATAGGGTTTGTGTTTTTTTCCAACCAATTTTGGGAAGTTTTTCGAACCTTTCCCAAACCAATCTTTTCTTCTTATGTGTTTCTTCTTGCCATATCTGTCTTCAGTTTTTTCATTTTTATTTTGTGAAAATATTATGTGTTTCACTCTCTTTTTTCTCTCCTTTTTTTTCATTTTCCCATTTTAAAATTGGACATCATTTTTTGAAATTCACAAAAAATTGAATTCATGAACATTTTGTGAAATTTACAAATATTTTTTGAATGGTTGAATATTTGAATCGAATATTTTTGTTTGAAATTTTTCAACAAGTTAGATTTGTTGAAATTAAGAATACTTTTCGAAATTCGTGAATATATTTTCATGAATATTCTTGAACACTTTTGAAATTTAGAACATCATTCCAAAATCTTATACATCTATGAAAATTTGTGAACATTTTTAAAGTCCAAAATATTTTTCGAATTCCTGAATACTTTTCAATATTAGAGTGTTCTTTTGAAGATTTTAACTATTTTTTAAAATTCAGAACTCTTTTTGAAACCCCATACAATTTATTAAAAAGAATTTTTTAAATGAAGAACAAAGTATAAAACTGAGACGAAAAAATAAAGAAAAACAGGGACTCCACGCCACGCACATGCGCCAGCCCAAAATCGATCGTGAGGCAGCGTGGTGCGTGTTAGCTCACTTTCCTCGGCATGGGTGAGGAGATGGGAGCTGTCATTCGAGGTATGTCCTATTTGACGGGTATATCCCCCAAATATAGTATGATTCGTAAAATGCACACGCCCCTTATAGCTACTACGCCGATCCATGTAAGATGACACTTTTGAACCCCCTTCTCAGCCTGTTTTGTAAACATTCTGAAATATTTTGCTTGTGGTTATCTTTTTTTTTGTATTCTTTCTTCCTGTTCTTTTGGTTGTTTGTTTATTTCATTTAAAAAAATTCTTGTTTTCTCAAATCCATGAACTTTTTCAGAATATTGAAATAGTCAATTTCGCAAAAAATTTATGAGTTCATTTTTTCGCAATTCATGAAATATTTTCAAATTTGAGAATATTTTTTAACTTCTTAATATTTTTCCAAATTTGCATTTTTTTCTAAAATACATAATGGTTTTATTTTATAAATTTTGAAAATTTAACAACAAACAACTGATTTGTAACCTAAGCCAGTAAACTGCCATAGCAAAAGACGAACGAAAAAAAAGCAAACAGGCCGAGCGAGCAAGTAGAAAACGGACGATGTCCCCTCTGTGCTGCTTGGGTGCGTCTGTATCCCAATTCCTAGTTGGCGCCTTATGGGCCAATTATGGCTTTTATTTTACATGGCGCACACCCCTCCCCGGCACTGCGTAGCAAATGGACTGGCCCATGTAAGTTTTTTTATAGCTGGTTTTGAAGGTTCCACCGTGTTTAGGGGCGTTTTTTCCTCTTGTTATTTTTTTCATCACGAGTTTTGTATGGTTTCCTTTTCCTTTTTATTTCCCCTTTTTTGTTATTTGCAAATGCATGAACTTTCTCAAATTCTTGAATTTTTTCTAATTTATGAACTCCTTTCAATTTTTTTTTTAAAATTCCTACCCATAAACTTTTTCCAAATTCGTGAACCTGTTCAAATCTGTAAACTTTGTTCGAGTTCATCTTCTAATTTTTAAAATTTTCGATTTTTTTAGTTTTATGAAATTACCAGATTCATGTTTTTTGCTAAAGTCAATTGTCAACGGCAAACTGGTCAGCCAATCAACAATATATATGTCAACCGGTCCATACAAAATAGGAGCGAACGAAATGAGGCGATTGAGCGAGCACTTTGTTCTTTGGCCGGCCCATACATGAGAGGCATCTGAGCGCCAATAATGCTAACCGATGCTAAACACGCAAAATAGGAGGTTTCCATCTTTATCTCGCCCAGCGCGAGGCCAAATGACCGCTCGCCTCAAGGGGGCATTGTAGTGTTTGTCCCAGTTGGGAGCAATTGCTTTGTTTCCTTCGTTTGTTCCGTTTATTGGTTTTTTTGTCTCCGTTTTCTTTTCTTTTTTTTCTTTTTATGTATACTGCATAATGTTCTACTATAGTATATATTTTGGAAATTAATTTACTTCAATGTTGAAATATTCACTGCACATCACAAAATGATGTATCATTCAAAAAAAAAGGTCATCGCATTCTTAACAAATGTTTCCTGTTTAAAACATGTTCATGACGTGTAAAACAATTGTTTGCACGAGCTTTAATAAATGCTCATACCATTCCAAAAAAGTTTCACATGTATAAAAAATTTCTTAAAGATGTATTTGAAAAAACTGTTGATTATGTATTTTAAAAAAAGTGCAACATGTATAAAACAATGTTCAACATGTATATGTTGAAAATTTGCAAAGTGCATTCAGAAAATGTTCAATATGTATTTAAAAAATGTTCATCTTACATTTAAATATAAATTCAAAGTTTATCTGAAGATTATTTAACATGTATTCAAAGCTGGTCAAGGCTTGTTAAAAAATGTTCAAATCTATTTGAAGCATTTGGCAAGTATTCAAAAAAATATTAAAATATATATTTGAAACAATGTTCATCATGTATTTTAAAAATATTAAACCAGTATAAAAAACTATGCAACATGTATACAGAAAATCTACAAGGTGTAGTAAAAAATTCGGCATGTATTTGAAAAAGGAATAACAGAAGAGAAAAATAAAAATAAAAAACCAAAAGAAAAACAATCCACTACCGTAAAGAAAACACATAATATTTCACGTGGAACCTTCCCAAAACCGTCCCAACCCGATGAGAGACTCTATGAGCTGATGCAAAACCACTTGCTCAACGCATTATATTGGGCCGACCCATCGTAACAATCACATATTGTGAGTCGGTACTTAATATCATAGTAGCTGAGACATAGCTCTAACAGCGCTGGTTTTGCGACTGCGCTTAACGCGTCAAATAAGAGGTCCCCTTGGTAGGCCATCTCGCGCCACAGTCAAGGGTAGAGTTGCGAGCCGTTAATCACGTCTTTGTTGCCATGCCTCCGAACAATGATTTTGATGGACCGCTCGCTCCGTGGAGAAGTGTGTGGAGTCCCCAAATGGTAATCCCAGACTGCCGCAATTTTTTTAATTTACGAACTTATTTTTTACAAATTCAGGAACATTTTAAAAAATTGTAAACAATTTGCAAATCTGCGGATATTTTCGGAAACCCATTCATTTTTATAATTGAAGAACTATTCTTAGTGGGAAACATCTTTTGAAATTTGGACACAATTTTTGGAATTCATGAACATTTTTTGTTTTGACGAACATTTTTTGAATTTATGAATAAACGAACATTTTCGAATGGTAAACGATTATAATTGGTGGGCTATCTGAAGCTTTGGCTGGTCGCACCAATTCGTTCGCTCGCACACTCACGCAGAGGCAGCCACGTGCAGAGCTGGATCCACGCACCGCCCATGTGTCTTCCCCATCCTTATCTCTTCACGTGTCTTTCAACACATCATTTCTTTTTCTACCCTCCCACAAGTCGTCTTCTACCTCTCTTTCTCCACCTCACTCCCCGCGCATGAGATCCATCGCGCTGTTGTCCCACCATTTCTCATCCCTCAACGCCGACGAGGTCTCCAGCAGTGTCACGGACCACCGAGTTGCTGGGACTGTCGAGGCGCCCATGCTGCGATGCGTGATGAGAGGTGTTGGAACTCCAGCAGACATGCTGCGACGAGCTTTCTCCGGTGATGAGCAGCGGAGTCAACCAAAGTTGCAACTGGCTGGAACCAACGAGTTTATGGTGCTGAAAACAACAAGTTGCGGTGTTAGAAGTTTGTGTTGCTTGAACCATGCACCACAAATGTTGGAACCGGCATGGTGGGACGGGGAGATGGTGAGACGACGATGATGTAACCAACACCAATTTTTGCGGCAACGTCCGATGAAGGGGCTAGAACTACAGCAGACGGTGACGCGACCAGCAGGGGTGTCGGTGTCAAAACCGGCGGATCTCGGGTAGGGGGTCCCGAACTGTGCGTCTAAGGTCGATGGTAACAGGAGGCGGGGGACACAATGTTTACCCAGGTTCGGGCCCTCTCTATGGAGGTAATACCCTACTTCATGCTTGATTGATCTTGATGATATGAGTATTACAAGAGTTGATCTACCACGAGATCGTAGAGGCTAAACCCTAGAAGCTAGCCTGTGATTATGATTGTTATTGTGATCCGGATATTGACCGCGTTCACTTCATCAAGCCAGCATTGACCGCGTCACAAGTTACGACCTGCCTCGGCATAGCCGGACTGTTGCTTCTTCAAGCCAATGTCCATCACGCCGAACTACTTCAACACCCCGGCTGACACGGCAGCTGCAACGTCTCCTTATTGACCTGCTCCGTCACCTCGACTAGACCGAGGACTTCGCCATCTCTTCATCAACTTACTTCGGAGACTTCGGCGTCACCAGCCGACCAGCTTCATCACATTAGCTGGACCACGGGCTTCGCCGTGGCGAGCCAACCTTTGCCAGGATCGCCATGCCATCGCTTCATCACCCATCAAGCAATGAGTGTGCGGATCGAGTCCCAATTTTGGGAGTAACCTTTCTTCGGACCGCTACAACAAATAAACCAGGTGCTATTAATCCTAGCAATTTTTGCTCGTTTGGGTTCATTTTTCCCAAGAAATTATTACTCTGCTTTGTTCCACCATCTGTACACAGGTCTATCAAATGGTGGCCGCATTAGCGACGATTGCGTGGTGGTTCAGTCAGTTTCCGTGCATAGTTCGGCAAACGCCGTATCTGGAACTCAGACCGACCTGCGAATTCGGGCTTTATCACGCCTTCACTACGTCACGCCGACGCCCTGCATCGACATTGACCTCGACGCTCAGGCCACATCTCTTTCATTATTTCCTTCACTTGTATTAAATAAGTAGAAACATGTTTTTTACATTATTATCTTTATTTGTCATTACCTTTGGTTTGCGCTATTTTATCCGTGCAGCCAATTGACTCAGATTGAGCCGCGTTGTCGCCTCCTTCGACCGAATTGTGTTGTCGCCTTGGCGCGCCGACCTGCTCCATTACCGCGGCTGGGGGCTTCATCTTCTCGGGGTGCCAAACTCTCTGCTCGGCCACCTCGGGACCAGCCTGGAGGCTGGAACCTTGTCCCGCATCAAGCTCGGACTGCGTCATCAATGCCGAACATATCAACCAGCTAAGTTGCTTTCATGCTCAAAAACTTTCAGTCTTAAATTTTGTTCGGTTTGAACAAGCATTATACTTTTTGGCACAAAGTCGTTTGTGACAAAGTTCCTTGTCAAAACTTTGTTTGTGACGCACATATTCAAATACCCTGTTTATTTGGGGGCTCCCTCGATGGAGCTTTTCCTCTTGCATATGATTATACTTGTACGGCTTCGTTCCTTGTTTGTGTATTACGCCACAATATGCACCATGTTGACTTAAGCGATTTGCAAGCTGGGTTGCCTGGCTCCTGTGCTTACCCCTACATTTCCGATTGTTCGGCTAGGGAGTAAAGGGAGCACCTCTGCGATTGTCACGACCGGTTCATCCGAGCCGGACCTCAGACTGGGTGAAGCCGAAAGCTAGCACTCTTACTGTTTTCAACAATGGTCGGCACACAACGGAACTCATGAGTACAAAAAATCTATTGCACAAGTCTCATAATAATAATGAGCAACCGAAGAAAGGTATCGGTGGGGGTACTATTTTCTTCGAAGATGCTTCTTACACTTTGTCAAGTAATATAGCATAAGTTCCCTGAGCGCGCTTTGTCTGTTACAGCCTTATGGCCTGATTGCCTGGTTATCGGAAACACCGTCGATATTCTCGACAGGGGGAGTACATAACACTTTTCGGTCCTTGACCGAAGAGGGAGAAGCAGACGGTCGGTTAAGACACGTATAAAGTTTGGGTGGACACATATATGATATAAGTACTTTGGTACATACAATCATTATACATAAAACTCTTTTACCCAAGTAACTTGGGGGCTCTTAAATTTATGTGAGCTGTTTTATAATAAGTGTTCTTCTTCCTAGTCATTGCAAAGTCCTTTTTTTTCTATCACTCCTTTTTTTCGACCCAAGTGTGTGGTCAATAGCCGGATTTCCCTCTCAAAGCTGCTAAAGTTTGCTAAACTGGCCTAGCGAGAAGTACTCCGCCTTCGGCATAGGAGGTTGAAGCCGTAGGCTGACCCGCTTGAAGTCTTGAGATATGATGTGTCATGTTAAAGCACGACAGAAGCACACTTTTTTTCTCTAAGACCAATTTTCTGATTGGCACCGAACAATTAATCTAGTTCGGACGTCGAGTTTTTACTGATGTTTTTTGGTTTTCCAACCCTATGGCACTTTTCAACTATTTGTGTATTTTCCGCATAAGTCTCGCAGTGCAACGCCGGACACCTTTAGAGATTCGGCAAAAATTCTCGGATATTGCTATATGCATCGGTTTCCAATTGTGTCTTCGGTCAATAGTTGGGTTGCCCGGCTCCTGTGCTTGCCTCCTACGTTCCGCTTTGTTCGGCTAGGTGTGCAAAGGGAGAACCACTGCGATTGTGCTTCTAGCTCGCATGGTTAAGCACCTCAGTGGAGAAAGCCGAAAACTGACTGGCATAATAAGCGTAAACTGGTCAGCGGTCCGATGACTGTATTAAATGACGGGCCGTTCATAACATTGGCCGACCTGTTTACGGCTTGACCTCGGCTATCGCCGAACACTAACCGGAGGGCTACTTGCTGGCCTCCCAACTTTAAGCTCCTGTGACTAAGTGAAAGTTATAAGGCCCGCATATCTGATTGCCTCGTTTCCGCGAAACACAACCGCCTCCGGGCACCGAGACGTCGGCTAAGGGTTGTTTTGTTATTTTGGAAACACCCTGCATAGCATCTACAAGGGGGTAGAAGCCGACGATGGGCCACTTTCAGATTATAAACGGTCGCAACGGAGGTAAAAATTTGAGTTCATTTAGACCACAGAGTTTGGAAGCTTTCCCCAAACTAAATCCTTAGTATTTTCCTCCCACATTGATCGGAGCTGAGGTTTCATGATCATGCTTAGCATGACAACCCAAAGAAAGAAACCGATAGCGGGATTATTTTCTTTGAAAGATGTTTCTTACATTATAAAGTAATATAACATATCTCTCCGCGTACCTTTATTTATAAAATCGTATGGCTGGATTGCCTTGTTTGCCGTAAATCTTTGCCCTCATAAAGGCTTTATAAAGTGGGACAAACACTCCCCGACTACTGGCCGAGGAGGTTTAAGCCGATGGTCGGTTAAGAAAGTTTTTGTACAATGCGGATTCGAATATTAGTGACGTAGAGTACTTGGGTACGTAGAACATTACACATACTTTGTGATTTTAATTCGGACATCGATCCTTAATTCGGCCACCCGTGCTCACATTAAGGCTTGGAGGCTACTGGGCTTCGTGCTTATCATTTACAAATATTAAGGGGGTACAGCGATCCCCTGATCTGGTGTTGCCACCCGACCAGTGTCTCGGGGGCTACTGCATTGACAAACCAATGCAGAAAATTTAAAGTGCAATATAGTTTTCAAGGAGATTATTATCCTCAGGTTGGTCGGCCGCACCCAACCTGAGTCTCGTGGACTTTGCACACCGCGTTTCTATTCCTATGCATGCTGCCGAGCTAGGAGTTGATCCTCATGCCGATTTCGCGCATCGACCTGAGTCTCAGGGGCAACTAGGATCAGCGGTTTCATGTTTTCCTTCAGGTGCATTTCGGGTTTTAGACTGACGCACACACCTTGAGGGTTACTGGCTAAATATCTCGGCAGAGAATAAATTGCACCAATCAAAAAATTAGCCCGCAGTCAGGGGTGGTGCACCACCTCAGAAGCAGTCCAACATAAAGCTCGGGCGCCAGTGGCTGGCTCCATAGAGGGCATTCCTGGCATTAAGCTCGGCTAAACTCCTTCAAATTTTTTGGACCAAGATGATCTATGACATCTCAGATACAGTCCGGAGTTGGAGCTTGGACACAGTCCTGTGTTGGAGCTCGGATACATTCCGGCGTTGGAGCTCGGAAGCAGTCCGACGTTGGTGCTTGGCTGCAAAAGATACCTCGAATGCAATCCGGCGTTGGAGCTCGGATGCAAGAGGACACTACCGCCCGGGAATAACTTCAAACCCGAGGGGTGGCATAAAAATAACAAGGCATTGATAAAGGCCGGAAACTTAAAGGGGCTCCTCGGATACCCGACGTGTAAACTCTTCGGATTTACTTCAGCGATCCTCAAGATCGAAGATGAGAAGATTTGTTGAACCAGTTTTCAAGACCGACGACCGAAGATGAAGAACAGTTCGGAAGAATCGAGGAGCGTCCCCAACTTGAAGACCGGTTCAGGGGGCTACTGATGGTGTCCTGGACTAGGGGGTACTCACCACGTCGTCTCCCGATCAGTTGAATTGGGCCGAGGACCCCGTGGCCGTATACTCATGGGCCACTTCAAACAGTTGCCGCATACAAGGAAGATTCCACAAGACTTGGTGATCAAGACAAGGACTCCTCCCCCACCGGCGTATTCGGCTAGGACTCTTGTTACCCTAGGCCTATGCTACATTATATAAACTGAGGCTAGGCTAGTCGATAGAGGATTATGACATTACTCATCATACCTCTAGGGTTTAGACCACAACATATGATCTCGAGGTAGATCAACTCTTTGTAACCCCTATACTCATTATAGTCAATCAAGCAGCATGTAGGGTATTATGTCATCAAGAGAGCCCAAAGCTGGGTAAAATCCCGTGTTCATGTTACCATTGATCTTAAGACGCACAGCTTGGGACCCCCTACCCGAGATCCGTCGGTTTTGACACCGACAAGGGGGCCAAAATTTTCTTTGTTGTGACCGGCTTCTACCGGAGCTGGAACATGCATTTTTTTTTGCTAGAACCGACTTTCACCACAGTTGTAACCGGCATTTTTTATTGCTCGATTTGTCGCGCACAAAGCTACAACTTCCTGCATAGGAAGCTACAACCATTGTGGCAGAACATGGAACCGTTGTACGTAGATGCTACAATCTTGACATAATTTTGCTGGTATGGCACGATACAATGATGGCTTGAGATGCCGGAACCGTTGTGCTGGATGTTACGATCACAACAGTTTTTACTGTAGGCTATGGTATGCTACAACCATGTCTACGAGGGGGAGCACGTGATACGAGGGGGGGGGGGGAGGGGAGGGAGTTGGGTATGCTGCAGTGATGACCGGGAGTGAGGGCATGCTGTGCGAGGTGATTTTTGCTGCAAGGTCACATCTGACTTGACGATGAGTTTGACCCGCGGCGAGATGATACCCGATGGCGAGGGGAGCAAGATGTTCGACAACAAGGTCAACGGTGCTCGTCCATGGCGGGGTCAGTGGCGCTTGATTCACCACGCTCTCGTCTGTGCGGGCTCACGTGATTTGGGGGCAATGTTGTTAGTGGGACGGAAGCGGAGCCTTATTCGGTGGCTAGGAATTGCTGTATCTGGCGGCTAGGATGTGAACGACCGAACGTTTGGGCTGGCTCGCGGCTAGCTTGCGCCTAGCGCTGGCCTTGTTGAATTGATGAACATTTTTGAAATTTGGGAAGAATTTTTAAATTCACAATATGTTTCGATTTTTCTGAATAAAATTTTCATTAACATTTTTTGAATACGCGGACATTTGTTTTCCAAAATCATCAACATTTATCCATTTTCCAAACATTTTTTCAAAATCATGAATAATTATTGAATAAGTTAACTTTTTTAATCCACAAACATTTTATGATTCCATTTTTTTCAAATCATGAATATTTGTTGAATTCACAAAAATCTTATGATTTCACGGACTTTTTAATTTTATTTTAAATCCTGAAATAGTTTGAAGAAAAAAAAGGAAAACAAAAAGCAGAAAAAATAGAACGAAATGAAATACAGGAGGCGCCCTGGCCCGCACATGGGAGGGTGGGGGGGGGTGGGAAGCGTTTGTTCGATACTTTTTTTAGAACATAGACCTCAGGGACGTCCGGCTTTAAATTAATAAAGCCCACAACATAGGCAGCGTACATAAACGAACAACCAAACATACGAAGGTCACCATGTTCAAAGGCATGCCACACAGGACACGACGGCGAGATAAAGTGCATTACATGGCCTAACCAGCCAAACTAACGAGCACGCAGGCTCGGGGGGATCCAACACCAAAAGGACTGCCCATCCCTATGAGGCAGCAGACGAAGGAGACGGAGCTCGTGACGCTGAGTATACGGAGCGAAGTCGGGCGATAGCTTGCGGTGAAGATCAGCGTCCTATTGCCTTCCCAGCGGAGCCCACTACTGCAAGAATAAGATGCATTTGAATATAACATCAGCGGGGTGAGAGGGAAACACTCCCTCAATAGTAAGCTTGTTACGAATGTTCCATAAGGCCCATAACATGGCCGAGGCACACATCCACATGATCCGGCGCAGAGAGCCCTGGATCGAGGATAAGAGAGACACGAGCTCAGAGCGCGAGCGTGAATCCCAATCCACCCCAGCGGCCTCACGGACCGCACTCCAAGCAAAACGCGCCAAAGGACACCGGAAGAACGCGTGGTCAGCATCTTCCGCGTCAGCACACAAAGCGCAAGGGCCGGAAGCGGGGCCGTTGCGCTTAGCTATATTGATAGAGGTAGGAAGGCGATCTTGGCATAGTTGCCATAGGAAGACCTTAATCTTTAGCGGGATTCTCGCCTTCCAAAGCCACGTGGCTGCCATAGGAGCATGGCCGCGACATAACTCGTGATACAGGGACTTGACAGTGAACTTGCCAGAGCCCGAAAGTCTCCAAGAGACCACGTCTGCGGAGTCCGACAGACGCACATTTGCTATCAGAGCCCGCAGGCGATCCCAATCATCCAGCTCTGGCCCCACAAGCTCTCTTCTGAAGTGAATAGGGGGCGGAGTGGCACTAAGGGCCGAAGCAACCAATTGGTTGGGCTCAACCGCGATGGAATAAAGATGGGTGAACTCCGACCAAAGAGGTTGCTGGCCTATCCAAATGTCGTGCCAAAAACGCGTGGAGCGGCCGTTATTAACCGTGAACCTCGCACCCCTGGCGAAGTATGGTTTGAGGGCTTGGATGGAGGTCCAGAATGGGGACCCCTGAGGTGTTGCCTCAAAGAAATTCCCATGTGGGAAATACTTGGCATGCAGGAGGTCAATCCAGAGGCCGGTCCCTCCCTGGGACAGCTTCCAGATCCACTTGCACATAGGCGCAATGTTCATCAGCTTAGAGTTGATGATCCCGAGACCCCCCTGGGCTTTAGGTCTGCAAACAGCTTGCCACTTAACCATGTGGTACTTCCGTTTAGGGCCCGCTCCTTCCCAAAAGAAACGTGCCCGCGGTGTGTCCATTTTCGTGTGGACCCCATCCACCAGCAAGAACATACCCATGGCAAACATTGGTAGGGATGAGAGGCTGGAGTTGGTAAGGATTAGTCTTGCCCCTGAAGACATAAATTGGCCTCTCCACAGACATACCCGGTCCGCCACCTTAGTGGTGAGAGGTTCCCAATCGGCGATTGAGCATTTCTTCTTTGCGATTGGGAGGCCGAGGTAGGTAAACGGAAACTTCCCAAGTTTGCAATTAAGCAAGTTGGCAGCCCGTTCACTTTCGGCCGCGTCCATCCCTATGGACACCACTTCACACTTGTGGAAGTTAATTTTTAGCCCGGACATGAGTTCAAAGCACAACAAGATGACCTTAATCGTTGCGATACTGTGAGCGTTCGGTTCAAAAAGGAGAAGAGTGTCATCCGCATACTGCAAGTGTGACACGCCTCCTGGGACTAGGTTGCCGACCACTCCCCTAATGTGGCCAGGTGCGCGAGCTTTGTCTAGCATGGCGCCCAGGGCGTCCGCCACAAAGTTGAAAAGCAACGGTGAGGCTGGGTCCCCTTGACGCAGCCCACGCTTGTTGCGGAAGAAGTTCCCTACTTTTCCATTCACCGCTATCGCCGTTTGGCCTCCCGAGACCAATTACATCATACGGTGAACCCAAACCGACGAAAATCCTCAATCCAAAAGGATTTGTCGGAGGAACTCCCAGTTCACTCGATCGTACGCCTTCTCAAAATCTAGTTTTAAAAGAATCGCCGGCTGGCGAGAGCGTTTGAGCGAGTGAACGATTTCTTGGAGGGCCAGCGGACCCTCCAAAATGTTGCGACCACAGATGAAAGCCGGCTGGTTCCTACTAATAATACGATGAGCTACCGGAGAAAAACGTGTAGAACAAGCTTTAGAACAAATCTTAAACGGGACATTGATAAGCGCTATTGGGCGAAAGAGTCTAATGTTGTCCGCGCCTTGGACTTTGGGGATAAGAGAGAGAACCCCAAAGTTAAGGCGGGAAATATCTACTGTACCACGCATAAACCCGTTACAAACTTCGAAAATAGGCCCTTTAAGCACTTGCCAAAACCTTTTGAACATCGCCACCGGCCACCCATCCGGTCTCGGGGTGGTGTTAGATTTCATCCCAAGGACGGCCTGGTCAATCTCCTGGGGAAGGAAGGCGAGGGCCAAGCCTTCATTCTCCTCGTCCGTGACCCGCAGCGCGGGGTCCCAAACATCCGACCGCAGCCAAGCCCGGGCCTCCTTCCTGGAGCCCATCAACTGGATGTAAAAGTCGTAAATATGCCGAATAATATCCTGTTGACGCAAAAGGAGCCCCTGCTCAGATTGCAGTCGAAGGATGGCGCATTTACGGCGCCGGCCGTTAGCGTAGGCATGGAAATATTGTGTATTCGCATCCCCCTTGAGCGTCCACTTGATTCCACCGTGCTTACGCCAGTACTCCTCCTCAGCACGTAGGAGGGCCTCAACTTGGGCCTCTACAGCGTAGCGCTGGGCCCAGTCTTGCTCCGAGAAGACCTGAGAGTCCGCAGCTGCATCCATACGGGCGAGGTCCGCGACCAAACACGCACGGAGCAGCTTATCCTCACGGCCCTGGTTGGCCCCCCAGCCTTTTAGAGCCGCACGCATCCCCGCCCCTGCGGAAATCCAGAATTCCATGGGCCCACGCGTGTGCCCGATCCGGGCAACACAAGTCTCCCATTTGGAGAGGAAGATTTGCTCGAAATCCGGGTGCTCAAACCACACAGTCTCAAAGAAAAACCCGGGGCTTTGTTTTAACCTATCCTCCCCCGAGGAAAGGATCAGAGGGGCGTGATCCGACCCGATCCTCGTTTCAACGTGTAGGGAGCACATGGGAAACATCATTTCCCACTCCGCGGACATAAACACGCGGTCAAGCACAGACCGAACTGGTGTAAGATGCTTGTTTGTCCAGGTGTAACGTGCGCCCACGCGGGCCACTTCCCTAAGGGCCATTGATGCTATCGCGTTATTAAACATGGACACCCTTGTCCAGTTAATAATCCCGTTGTTCTTGTCCGCTCCCGAACGGATTAAGTTGAAATCCCCACCGACAATCAGCGACAAGTTGCGCACACCTAAGGCCGCAACCTTCTCCTGTAGTTCCCCCAAGAACTCTTGAGAGTGCGAGTGGTCAGCCGGGCCATACACCACGATAACCTCCCACTCACGGAGGGTTGCTCGATGGCGAACGTGTGCCAACACGAAGAAACGACCGGCATCCCACGCCACCACCTCGCAGCAAACCAGACTGACACCAAGAAGTAGGCCCCCCGAGTGGCCCACTGCAGGCACCCAGTGCCATGCAAAGCGTTCGAGGGGGTCGATGGCTAGCAGGTCTCGGTGAGAGAATTCAGTTTTAATGGTTTCCTGCAAGCCAACGACGTCGATATCCTCAACGCGAATGAATTCTTTTAGCTGGGTCCGCCTCCCAACGTGGCCGAAGCCTCGGATGTTCCAGAAGATGAAACGCATTAGATTATGCGATTGCGGAGGCGGTTACCGCGAGCGGTAACCGCTTTGGCCACTCGCCGTGTCTTGACAGGACCACGGACGGAGGGGGACGGCGCAGCCCCTGCTGCTATGTCCACCTGATCGGGCCGCGCAACAGGCACCAGAGAAGCCCCTGCTTCTTCTGCTACCGGCGCAACGCGGGCCGCCGCTGCCTGGGCCAGCGCGGCCTGCGCAATTTCTTTAGCCCGGATGAGAGATAGGAGCTCTCGCGCCTCCCCCTCATCAGACAAATCTACCCCACTATCCGCTAAAATACCCCTGAGACACTCATCCGAATAATCATCAAAAATCGTAAAACGGGGAAGGGGGTTACCTTCGGTCTCCATGTTCTTCTGAGCCACCAAAAGCTGAGCGCGCTGAAGAGCAGGAAGGTTGCCCTTGGCGCCCTTCGGTCGAGAGCTCGCCCGCTCCTGTGCCACCGGGGTCGCCACCACCGCCTTGGAGCGTTTGGCCGTGGCGATGGGCACCGCCTTGGTCACCTCCGCCCGAAGCGCGTCCGTAGGAGGAGGGGGAGCCGCCGGCGAAGGCCCACTGACCGGACCCCCAGGGGAGGCCAACGCCATCACCACCGGCCGGTGCGAGACAGGCGTGTCCGCACGGACCGATGGTGGGCTCACCGGCGTCTCCTGAGGAGCCTTGCGGCCCGCGGCCTTCTTGTGGAGACGCACCCCGCCGCTTCTAGGACCGCGCGCAGATATGGGGGAACGCGACGCGACAACGCGCAGCCCACCCACGTCCGCAGCCGCCGGGGAGACGAGCATGGAGCGGCCCTCCGAATCGCACGAAGCCGAAATGCCCTTGTCGAGGTCGAGGCCGAGGGACATGTTGGAGCCATATTGATTGAAGCCCGTCTTGTTGCTGCCCACGACCACTTGGCGCTCCTCCACTTGGCGTTTGTTCGATACTATAGATGCGCTGGTCATGAAATAGCGAGTCCCTTACACCTACAACAACGCGCGCATCTACTTGAATCTATAGCAAACGCCAAAATTTTTAGGCATGCAAATCCAACAATTTTCATGGCAAATTAGGTTCGCCAATCATGACAAGTTTAGCCGACGAGCATGGTAAATTCGTCTCATTTCTTTTTTTCCCCAGAAAATTATCGTGCTTCCAAACTAAATTTGCCATCTTCGTGCAAATATAAATTGCCATAAAAGCGCTCGATGCCATGCCTAAAAAAAATCTGATAGACTTTTAGCATTTCCGAAAAATAAACACGGATTCAGGATGGATTCCGCGGGGTGGAGCTAGCGTAGGAGAGGGATCTCCCAGGCTTGGAGCTCTCCATCGTTATCCACAAGCAAGCATCTCCATCTCCGTCGCTGCTTCTTTCTTTCCGCTTGCCCCCATTTCCGGAAAGAAAGCAGGCGAAGGTGGCGAACAAGATGCATGTCGCGTCAGATCGCAAGTCAAAAGGACACCACCATGTAATTGAACCCTCCTGCTACCGAGCTACAGTGTTACGCACAGTGCTAGCAAATTATTGTCCGCGCCACCAAAACAGAGTCTATCTAATCTGCCCGGGCCAAAACTTCAGGCTTCGTGTAGAGTACACTACAGCTGTAGAAACAGCGAGTTTTGCTCGGCTTAAACCACATTTAACCGGAGCTAGTAACTTCTGACCAAGCCCAGCTTCTATGTTTTACTTCAACGCTGCATGGATGTGCGAGCGTGGCCGGCCTCCGTCCAGTCCAGCTATACCTAATGCACGGCGGGCCGCCGCGTACGTACGTACGTACGCGACGGGCCAACGAACGCCCGGGCCGGCCACGGCGGGAGGAGAGCGACGGCTGTCGGATTCGTCAAGAACCGTAGGCGCACTAGCCACGAAAGTTGTTGCGCGGGGCCAATGGTTTAGCTGCAAAAGGAGGAGGGAGAGGAGAAAGAAGAGGCGGATGGAGGCCTGCATGATGAACTGTCTCCACCAGCCAGTAGGCGCGCGATTGCCTGCACTGCATTATGTGACGCACCAAAATATGTGGTGTGTCAGCTTGCGGATTAACGTACACGGTACACCCATGAAAACGATGTGCGCATCATGAATTAGTTTAGCACCAAAACGATGCTGTCGACCACCAGCTAAGCCTCTCGGCATGCAGTTGAAGATACGCTCCATATGGTTTTCTCTTTACCAGGATATAGGCTCCAGAATCCAGATGTGCCCATGGAGCATTATCCATGCCATGGGCCACGCATGTGGCAGCGGCACCTTCCGAATTGTACATTTTGTCTTAGTGTTTTGGACCATTTGGAGGTTTGGGACCAGGGTGCTCCTATTCATTCGTATTGCAGAGTCCATGCCTGCAATGCCAACCTACCTTGGATGTACTGTTGGAAACACCGACAATTGTCGGCCGAGCATCGCTAGAGTAATAACATCCTCGCCACCTCTAAACTACTCCCTCTGTAAAAAAAATATAAAAGTGTTTAGATCACTACTTTAATGATCTAAACGCTCTTATATTTTTTTATGGGGGTCGTCCCCAGGGCGGCTCGGGGGAACCCTAGTGCGCCGCCGTCGCCCCTCCTCTACAGCACGCCCTCCCCCCCCAGTCTACAGCACGCCCTCCTCCCGCCGCCGCCGGATGAGTCCGCCGGGCGAAGCCCGCGCCGGAGGACGGTGGCGGCGGGGATCTCCGCGCGCACGGTGACCTCGATTGCAGGCATGAGCCCGTGGTGGTGGGAGACTCGTCCTCGGCGTCTCCGGCCAGCGTGGCGGCTACCCGACGCGGCATCCTCATCCTCTCGTGGGTGATGGGCTGCCTCGACGCGACGACGTCCCGAGGTTTCAGATCTAGCCATGGCGGGCTTGGCCGATCTGGCCCGTCAGCTTCGATCGATAGTGAGGTTGGTGGTCGTGCGTGGTGGTGGCGCCGCCGCCGCGCAGGAGGAGCTTGGGCCAATGGGTTCGTATGCTGGCGGCACTGGGGTTCCCCCATCCTCGTCCAGCAGCGTGATGATGCGGAGGTAGGGTTGCTTCAGGCGAAAGCCGACGGCGCGACGTCTGCGGATGTCGCTCTCCTCCTGAGGGGCGTCGTGGAGCTCTCCGACCTTCTCCGCTCTCGGGTCGCTTTCTTCGAGTGAAAGCCTAGGACCTGCGGTTCAGGGCCAAACGATGGCGTGACATCGCTTCTGAAGGAAATATGCCCTAGAGGCAATAATAAAGTTATTATTTATTTCCTTATATCATGATAAATGTTTATTATTCATGCTAGAATTGTATTAACCAGAAACATAATACATGTGTGAATACATAGACAAATATAGTGTCACTAGTATGCCTCTACTTGACTAGCTCGTTAATCAAAGATGGTTAAGTTTCCTAACCATAGACATGAGTTGTCATTTAATTAACGGGATCACATCATTAGGAGAATGATGTGATTGACTTGACCCATTCCGTTAGCTTAGCACTTGATCGTTTAGTATGTTGCTATTGCTTTCTTCATGACTTATACATGTTCCTATGACTATGAGATTATGCAACTCCAATTTACCGGAGGAACACTTTGTGTGCTACCAAACGTCACAACGTAACTGGGTGATTATAAAGGAGCTCTACAGATGTCTCCGAAGGTACATGTTGAGTTGGCGTATTTCGAGATTAGGATTTGTCACTCCGATTGTCGGAGAGGTATCTCTGGGCCCACTCGGTAATGCACATCACTATAAGCCTTGCAAGCAATGTGACTAATGAGTTAGTTGCAAAATGATGCATTACGAAACGAGTAAAGAGACTTGCCGGTAACGAGATTGAACTAGGTATTGAGATACCGACGGTCGAATCTCGGGCAAGTAATATGCCGATGACAAAGGGAACAACGTATGTTGTTATGCGGTTTGACCTATAAAGATCTTCGTAGAATATGTGGGTGCCAATATGAGCATCCAGGTTCCGCTATTGGTTATTGACTGGAGACGTGTCTCGGTCATGTCTACATAGTTCTCGAACCCGTAGGGTCCGCACGCTTAAGGTTTCGATGACAGTTTTATTACTCCCTCCGGTCCTTTTTACTCTGCATATTAGGTTTGTCTGAAGTCAATCTCATCCAACTTTGACCAAGTTTATATAAAAAATTATTGACATTTACATAACAACACCAACATCATTAGATTCATCTCGGAATATATTTTCATATTATATTTATTAGATATTATAGATGCTAATAATTTCTAATATAAATTTGGTCAAACTTAGCTAAGTTTGACTTTCGGCAAATCCAATGTGCAGAGTAAAAAGGACCGGAGGGAGTATGAGTTTATGAGTTTTGATGTACCGAAGGAGTTCGGAGTCCCGGATGAGATCGGGGACATGACGAGGAGTCTCAAAATGGTCGAGACGTAAAGATCGATATATTGGACGACTATATTCGGACTTCGGAAAGGTTCCGAATGATTCGGGTATTTTTCGGAGTACCGGAGAGTTACGGGAATTCGCTGGGAGAAGTATTGGGCCTTATTGGGCCATACGGGAATGAGAGGGGCTGCCTAGGGCAGGCCGCGCGCCCCCCCAAGGCCTAGTCCGAATTGGACTAGGGGGAGGGGCTGCGCCCCCTCCTTCCTTCCCTTCTCTCTTCCCCTTCCTTCTCTCCTACTCCTACTACATGGAAGGGCTCCTAGTTCTACTAGGAAAAGGAGAATCCTACTCCCGGTGGGAGTAGGACTCCCCTAGGGCGCGCCATAGAGAGGGCCGGCCATCCCCCTCCTCCACTCCTTTATATACGGGGGCAGGGGGCACCCCATACACACACAAGTTGATCTTCGTGATCGTTCCTTAGCCGTGTGCGGTGCCCCCCTCCACCATATTCCACCTCGGTCATATCATTGCCGTGCTTAGGGGAAGCCCTGCGTCGGTAGAACATCATCATCGTTACCACGCCGTCGTGCTGACGGAACTCATCCCCGACACCCTGTTGGATCGGAGTCCGGGGATCGTCATCGAGCTGAACGTGTGCTGAACTCGGAGGTGCCGTACGTTCGGTACTTGGATCGGTCGGATCGTGAAGACGTACGACTACATCAACCACGTTGTCATAACGCTTCCGCTTACGGTCTACGAGGGTACGTGGACAACACTCTTCCCTCTCGTTGCTCTGCATCACCATGATCCTTGCATGTGCGTAGGAATTTTTTTGAAATTACTACGTTCCCCAACAGTGGCATCCGAGCCAGGTTTTATGCGTAGATGTCATATGCACGAGTAGAACACAAGTGAGTTGTGGGCGATACAAGTCATACTGCTTACAAGCATGTCATACTTTGGTTCAGCGGTATTGTGAGATGAAGCGGCCCGGACCGACATTACGCGTACGCTTACGCGAGACTGGTTTCACCGTTACGAGCAATCATGCTTAAAGGTGACTGGCGGGTGTCTGTCTCTCTCACTTTAGTTGAACCGAGTGTGGCTACGCCCGGTCTTTGCGAAGGTTAAAACATCACTAACTTGACGAACTATCGTTGTGGTTTTGATGCGTAGGTAAGAACGGTTCTTGCTCAGCCCGTAGCAGCCACGTAAAATTTGCAACAACAAAGTAGAGAACGTCTAACTTGTTTTTGCAGGGCATGTTGTGATGTGATATGGTCAAGACATGATGCTATATTTTATTGTATGAGATGATCATGTTTTGTAACCAAAGTTATCGGCAACTGGCAGGAGCCATATGGTTGTCGCTTTATTGTATGAAATGCAAACGCCCTGTAATTGCTTTACTTTATCACTAAGCGGTAGCGATAGTCGTAGAAGCAATAGATGGCGTAACGACAACGATGCTACAATGAAGATCAAGGTGTCGCGCCGATGACGATGGTGATCACAACGGTGCTTTGGAGATGGAGATCACAAGCACAAGATGATGATGGCCATATCATATCACTTATATTGATTGCATGTGATGTTTATCCTTTATGCATCTTATTTTGCTTTGATTGATGATAGCATTTTAAGATGATTTCTCACTAATTATCAAGAAGTGTTCTCCTTGAGTATGCACCGTTGCGAAAGTTTTTCGTGCTAAGACACCACGTGATGATCGGGTGTGATAGGCTCTATGTTCAAATACAACGGGTGCAAAATAGTTGCACACGCGGAATACTTAGGTTAAACTTGACGAGCCTAGCATATACAGATATGGCCTCGGAACACGGAGACCGAAGGGTCGAACGTGAATCATATAGTAGATATGATCAACATAGTGATGTTCACCATTGAAAACTACTCCATCTCACGTGATGATCGGACATGGTTTAGTTGATTTGGATCACATGATCACTTAGATGACTAGAAAGATGTCTGTCTAAGTGGGAGTTCTTAAGTAATATGATTAATTGAACTTAATTTTATCATGAACTTAGTCCTGGTAGTATTTTGCAAATTATGTTGTAGATTAATAGCTTGCGTTGTTGCTTTCATATGTTTATTTTGATATGTTCCTAGAGAAAACTGCGTTGAAAGATGTTAGTAGCAATGATGCGGATTGGATCCGTGATCTGAGGTTTATCCTCATTGCTGCACAGAACAATTATGTCCTTGATGCACCGCTAGGTGACAAACCTATTACAGGAGCAGATGCAGACATTATGAACGTTTGGCTAGCTCAAAATGATGACTACTTGATAGTTTAGTGCACCATGCTTAAACGGCTTAGAATCGGGACTTCAAAGACGTCTTGAACGTCATGGACCATACGAGATGTTCCAGGAGTTGAAGTTAATATTTCCAGTAAATACCCGAGTTGAGAGATATGAAGTCTCCAACGAATTCTATAGCTAAAAGATAGAGGAGAATCGCTCAACTAGTGAGCATGTGCTCAGATTGTCTGGGTACTTCAATCACTTGAATCAAGTGGGAGTTAATCTTCTAGATAAGATAGTGATTGACAGAGTTCTCTAGTCACCATCACCAAGTTACTAGAACTTCATGATGAACTATAGTATGCAAGGGATGACGAAAACGATTCCCGAGCTTTTCGTGATGTTGAAATTGACGAAGGTAGAAATCAAGAAAGAGCATCAAGTGTTGATGATTGACAAGACCACTAGTTTCAAGAAAAGGGCAAAGGGAAAGAAAGGGAACTTCAAGTAGAATGACAAGCAAGTTGTCACTCCCGCGAAGAAGCTCAAAGCTGGACCAAAGCCTGAAACTGAGTGCTTACACTACAAAGGAAATGGTCACTAGAAGCGGAAATGCACTGAATATTTGGTGGATAAGAAGGATGGCAAAGTGAACAAGGGTATATTTGATCAGGTGTTTGATGTGTGCCTTACTAGTGTTTATAGTAGCCCCTGAGTATTTGATACTTGTTCGGTTGCTAAGATTAGTAACTCGAAACAGGAGTTACATAATAAACAGAGACTAGTTGAGGGGAAGTGACGATGAGTGTTGGAAATAGTTCCAAGATTGATATGATCATCATCACACACTCCCTATATTTTCAAGATTAGTGTTAAAACTAAATAAATATTATTTAGCATTTGCGTTGAGCATGAATATGATTTGATCATGTTTATTGCGATACGGCTATTCATTTGAAGTTAAAGAATAATTGTTATTCTATTTACATGAATAAGATCTTCGATGGTTATACACCCAATAAAAATAGTTTGTTGGATCTTGATCGTAGTGATACACATAATCATAATATTGATGCCAAAAGATGCAAAGTTAATAATGATAGTGCAACTTATTTGTGGCACTGCCGTTTGGGTCATATCGGTGTAAAGCGCATGAAGAAACTCCATAAAGATGGATTTTCGAAATCACTTGGTTATGAATCATTTGATGCTTGCGAACCGTGCCTTTTGGGCAAGATGACTACAACTCCGTTCTCCGGAACAATGGAACAAGCTACTGACTTATTGGAAATAATATATACCAATGTATGCGATCCAATGAGTGTTGATGCTCGTGGCAAGTATCGTTATTTTCTGACTTTAACAAAATGATTTGAGCAGATATGGGTATATCTACTTGATGAAACATAAGTCTGAAATAATTGAAAGGTTCAAAGAATTTTAGAGTGAAGTGGAAAAATCATCGTAACAAGAAAATAAAGTTTCTGCGATCTGATCGCGGAGACGAATATTTGAGTTACGAGTTTGGTCTTCAATTAAAACGATGTGGAATAGTTTCACAGCTCATGCCACCTAGAACACCACAACGTTTTGGTGTGTCCGAACGTCGTAATCGCACTTTATTGGATATGGTGTGATCTATGGTGTCTCTTATTGATTTACCATTATCGTTTTGGGGTTATGCATTAGAGACATCTGCATTCATGTTAAAAGGGCACCATCTAAATCCATTGAGATGACACCATATGAACTGTGGTTTAGCAAGAAACCCAAGTTGTCGTTTCTTAAAGTTTGGGGCTACGATGCTTATGTGAAAAAGTTTCATCCTGATAAGCTCAAACCCAAATCGGAGAAGTGCGTCTTCATAGAATACCCAAAGGAAACTGTTGGGTACACCTTCTATCACAGATACGAAGGCAATATATTTGTTGCTAAAAATGGATCCGTTCTAGAGAAGGAGTTTCTCTCGAAAGAAGTGAGTGGGAGGAAAGTAGAACTTGATGAGGTAACTGTACCTTCTCCTGAATTGGAAAATAGTTCATCACTGAAATCAGTTCCAGTGATTCCTACACCAATTAGTGAGGAAGCTAATGATGATGATCATGAAACTTCAGATCAAGTTACTACAGAACCTCGTAGGTCTTCCAGAGTACGGTCCGCACCAGAGTGGTACGGTAATCCTGTTCTGAAAGTCATGTTACTAGACCATGATAAACCTACGAACTATGAGGAAGCGATGATGAGCCCAGATTCCGCGAAATGGCTGGAGGCCATGAAATCTGAGATAGGATCCATGTATGAGAACAAAGTGTGGACTTTGGTGGACTTTCCTGATGATCGGCAAGCCACAGAAAATAAATGGATCTTCAAGAGGAAGATGGACGTTGATAGTAGTGTTACTATCTACAAAGCTCGACTTGTCGCAAAAAGGTTTTTCAACAAGTTCAAGGTGTTGAATACAATAATATTTTCTCACTCGTATCGATGCTTAAGTCTGTCCGAATCATGTTAGCAATTGCCACATTTTATGAAATCTGGCAAATGGATGTCAAAACTGCATTCCTTAATGGTTTTCTTAAAGGAGAATTGTATATGATGCAACCAGAAGGTTTTGTCAATCCTAAAGGTGCTAACAAAATGTGCAAGCTCCAGCGATCCATCTATGGACTGGTGCAAGCATCTCAGAGTTGGAATATACACTTTGATAAGTTGATCAAAGCATATAGTTTTATACAGACTTGCGGTGAAACCTGTATTTACAATAAAGTGAGTGGGAGCACTACCGCCTTTCTGATAAATATATGTGAGTAACATATTGTTGATCAGAAATGATGTAGAATTTTCCTAGAAAACATAAAGGAGTATTTGAAAGGAGTTCTTTAAAAGAAAGACCTCAGTAAAGCTACTTATATATTGAGCATCAAAATCTATTGAGATAGATCAAGACGCTTGATAAGTTTTTCAATAAGTACATACCTTGTCAAGATTTTGAAATAGTTCAAAACGGAACAGTCAAAGAAAGAGTTCTTGCCTGTGTTGCAAAGGTGTGAAATTGAGTAAGACTCAAATCCCGACCACGACAGAAAATAAAAAGAGAATGAAAGTCATTCCCTATGCCTCAGTCATAGGTTCTATAAAGTATGCTATGCTATGTACCAGACCTATTATATACCTTGCTCTGAATTTGGCAAGGGAGTACAATAGTGATCTAGGAGATCACTGGACATTGGTCAAAATTATCCTTAGTGGAATAAGGATATGTTTCTCGATTATGGAGGTGAAAAAAGGTTCGTCGTAAAATGTTACGTCGATACAAGTTTTGGCACTGATCCAGATGACTCTAAGTCTTAATCTGGATACATAATAAAAGTGGGAGCAATTAGCTAGAGTAGCTCCGTGCAGAGCATTGTAAACATAGAATATTTGCAAAATACATATGGCTCTGAATGTGACAGACCCGTTCATTAAACTTCTCTCACGAGCAAAGAATGATCATACCTTAGTACTCTTTGGGTGTTAATCACATAGCGATGTGAACTAGATTATTGACTCTAGTAAACCCTTTGGGTGTTGATCACATGACGATGTGAACTATGGGTATTAATCACATACAGATGTGAATATTGGTGTTAAATCACATGGCGATGTGAACTAGATTATTGACTCTAGTGCAAGTGGGAGACTTAAGGAAATATGCCCTAGAGGCAATAATAAAGTTATTATTTATTTCCTTATATCATGATAAATGTTTATTATTCATTCTAGAATTGTATTAACCGGAAACATAATACATGTGTGAATACATAGACAAACATAGTGTCACTAGTATGCCTCTACTTGACTAGCTCGTTAATCAAAGATGGTTAAGTTTCCTAACCATAGACATGAGTTGTCATTTGATTAACGGGATCACATCATTAGAAGAATGATGTGATTGACTTGACCCATTCCGTTAGCTTAGCACTTGATCGTTTAGTATGTTGCTATTGCTTTCTTCATGACTTATACATGTTCCTATAACTATGAGATTATGCAACTCCCGTTTACCGGAGGAACACTTTGTGTGCTACCAAACGTCACAACATAACTGGGTGATTATAAAGGAGCTCTACAGGTGTCTCCGAAGGTACATGTTGAGTTGGCGTATTTCGAGATTAGGATTTGTCACTCCGATTGTCGGAGAGGTATCTCTGGGCCCACACGGTAATGCACATCACTATAAGCCTTGCAAGCAATGTGACTAATGAGTTAGTTTTGGGATGGTGTATTACGGAATGAGTAAAGAGACTTACCGGTAACGAGATTGAACTAGGTATTAAGATACCGACGATCGAATCTCGGGCAAGTAACATGCCGATGACAAAGGGAACAACGTATGCTGTTATGCGGATTGACCGATAAAGATCTTCGTAGAATATGTGGGAGCCAATATGAGCATCCAGGTTCCGCTATTGGTTATTGACTGGAGACGTATCTCGGTCATGTCTACATAGTTCTCGAACCCGTAGGGTCCGCACGCTTAAGGTTTCCATGTGAAGGAAATATTCCCTAGAGGCGATAATAAAGTTATTATTTATTTTCTTATTTCATGATAAATGTTTATTATTCATGCTAGAATTGTATTAACCGGAAACATAATACATGTGTGAATACATAGACAAACAGAGTGTCACTAGTATGCCTCTACTTGACTAGCTCGTTAATTAAAGATGGTTATGTTTCCTAACCATAGACATGAGTTGTCATTTGATTAACGGGATCACATCATTAGGAGAATGATGTGATTGACTTGACCCATTCCGTTAGCTTAGCACTTGATCGTTTAGTATGTTGCTATTGCTTTCTTCATGACTTATACATGTTCCTATGACTATGAGATTATGCAACTCCCGTTTACCGGAGGAACACTTTGTGTGCTACCAAATGTCACAACGTAACTGGGTGATTATAAAGGTGCTCTACAGGTGTCTCCGAAGGTACATGTTGGGTTGGCGTAATTCGAGATTAGGTTTTGTCACTCTGATTGTCGGAGAGGTATCTCTGGGCCCCCTCAATAATACACATCACTTAAGCCTTGCAAGCATTATAACTAATGAATTAGTTACATGATGAAGTATTACGGAACGAGTAAAGAGACTTGCCGGTAACGAAATTGAACTAGGTATTGGATACCGACGAATGAATCTCGGGCAAGTAACATACTGATGACAAAGGGAACAACGTATGTTTTTATGCCGTTTGACCGATAAAGATCTTCGTAGAATATGTAGGAACCAATATGGGCATCCAGGTTCCGCTATTGGTTATTGACCGAGAATAGTTCTAGGTCATGTCTACATAGTTCTCGAACCCGTAGGGTCCGCACGCTTAACGTTACGATGACAGTTATATTATGAGTTTATGAGTTTTGATGTACCGAAGGAGTTCGGAGTCCCAGATGAGATCGGGGACATGACGAGGAGTCTCGAAATGGTCGAGACGTAAAGATCGATATATTGGACGACTATATTCGGAGTTCGGAAAGGTTCCGAGTGATTCGGGTATTTTCGAGGGTACCGAGGAGTTACGGGAATACGAGGAAGAAGCAATGGGCCTCATGGGCCAAGTGGTGGAAGAGAGGAGGAAGGGCGCGCGGCCCCCCTAGCCCAAACCGAATTGGACTAGGGGGCCGGCCCCCCTTTCCTTCTTCTCCTCCCTCTCCTTCTCCTTCTCCTCCCCTTCCTTCCCTTCTCCTAGTAGGACTTGGAAAGAGGGGGGAATCCTACTTGGAGTAGGATTGCCCCCCTTGGGCGCGCCTCCTCCTCCTTGGCCGGCCCTCCTCCCCTTGCTCCTTTATATACGGGGGCAGGGGGGCACCCCATGACACACAAGTTGATCTACGGATCGTTCCTTAGCCGTGTGCGGTGCCTCCCTCCACCATATTTCACCTCGGTCATATCGTCGCGGAGTTTAGGCGAAGCCCTGCGCCGGTAGAACATCATTATCGTCACCACGCCGTCGTGCTGACGGAACTCATCCCCGACGCTTCGCTGGATTGGAGCCCGGGGGACGTCATCGAGCTGGACGTGTGCTGAACACGGAGGTGCCGTACGTTCGGTGCTTGGATCGGTCGAATCGTGAAGACATACGACTACATCAACCGCGTTGTCATAACGCTTCTACTTAACGGTCTACGAGGGTACGTAGACAACACTCTCCCCTCTCGTTGCTATGCCATCACCATGATCTTGCGTGTGCGTAGGAAATTTTTGAAATTACTACGTTCCCCAATAGTGGCATCCGAGCCTAGGTTTTATGCGTTGATGTTATATGCACGAGTAGAACACAAGTGAGTTGTGGGCGATACAAGTCATACTGCTTACCAGCATGTCATACTTTGGTTCGGCGGTATTGTTGGATGAAGCGGCCCGGACCGACATTACGCGTACGCTTACGCGAGACTGGTTTTACCGCCGTGCTTTGCACACAGGTGACTAGCGGGTGTCAGTTTCTCCAACTTTAGTTGCACCGAGTGTGGCTACGCCCGGTCCTTGCGAAGGTTAAAACAGCACCAACTTGACGAACTATCATTGTGGTTTTGATGCGTAGGTAAGAACGGTTCTTGCTCAGCCCGTAGCAGCCACGTAAAACTTGCAACAACAAAGTAGAGGACGTCTAACTTGTTTTTGCAGGGCATGTTGTGATGTGATATGGTCAAGATGTGATGCTATATTTTATTGTATGAGATGATCATGTCTTGTAACCGAAGTTATCGGCAACTGGCAGGAGCCACATGGTTGTCGCTTTATTGTATGAAATGCAAACGCCCTGTAGTTGCTTTACTTTATCACTAAGCAGTAGCGATAGTCGTAGAAGCAATAGATGGCGTAAACTACAACGATGCTACGATGGAGATCAAGGTGTCACGTCGGTGACGATGGTGATCACCACGGTGCTTCGGAGATGGAGATCACAAGCACAAGATGATGATGGCCATATCATATCACTTGTATTGATTGCATGTGATGTTTATCCTTTATGCATCTTATTTTGTTTTCATTGATGGTAGCATTTTAAGATGATCTCTCACTAAAAATTATCAAGAAGTGTTCTCCCTAAGTATGCACCGTTGCCAAAGTTCGTCGTGCCCAGACACCACGTGATGATCGGGTGTGATAAGCTCTACGTCCATCTACAATGGGTGCAAGCCAGTTTTGCACACGCAGAATACTCAGGTTAAACTTGACGAGCCTAGCATATGCAGATATGGCCTCGGAACACGGAGACCGAAAGGTCGAGCGTGAATCATATAGTAGATATGATCAACATAGTGATGTTCACCATTAAAAACTACTCCATCTCATGTGATGATCGGTTATGGTTTAGTTGATTTGGATCACGTGATCACTTAGATGACTAGAGAGATGTCTGTCTAAGTGGGAGTTCTTAAGTAATATGATTAATTGAACTTAAATTTATCATGAACTTAGTCCTGGTAGTATTTTGCAAATTATGTTTAGATCAATAGCTCGCGTTGTTGCTTTCATATGTTTATTTTGATATGTTCCTAGAGAAAACTGTGTTGAAAAATGTTAGTAGCAATGATGCGGATTGGATCCGTGATCTGAGGTTTATCCTCATTGCTACGCAGAAGAATTATGTCCTTGATGCACCGCTAGGTGACAAACCTATTGCAGGAGCAGATGCAGACGTTATGAACGTTTGGCTAGCTCAATATGATGACTACTTGATAGTTTAGTGCAACATGCTTAACGGCTTAGAATCGGGACTTCAAAAACGTTTTGAACGTCATGGACCATATGAGATGTTCCAGGAATTGAAGTTAATATTTCAAGCAAATACCCGAGTTGAGAGATATGAAGTCTCCAACAAGTTCTATAGCTAAAAGATGGAGGAGAATCGCTCAACTAGTGAGCAAGTGCTCAGATTGTCTGGGTACTACAATCGCTTGAATCAAGTGGGAGTTAATCTTCTAGATAAGATAGTGATTGACAGAGTTATCTAGTCACCATCACCAAGTTAGTAGAACTTCGTGATGAACTATAGTATGCAAAGGATGACGAAAATGATTCCCGAGCTCTTCGTGATGTTGAAATCAACGAAGGTAGAAATCAAGAAAGAGCATCAAGTGTTGATGATTGACAAGACCACTAGTTTCAAGAAAAGGGCAAAGCGAAAGAAAGGGAAACTTCAAGTAGAATGGCAAACAAGTTGTCACTCCCATGAAGAAGACCAAAGCCTGAAACTGAGTGCTTACACTGCAAAAGAAATGGTTACTGGAAGCGGAAATGCCCTGAATATTTGGTGGATAAGAAGGATGGCAAAGTGAACAGGAGTATATTTGATATACAGATTATTGATGTGTGCCTTACTAGTGTTTATAGTAGCCGCTGAGTATTTGATACTTGTTCGGTTGCTAAGATTAGTAACTCGAAACAGGAGTTACAGAATAAACAGAGACTAGTTGAAGGAGAAGTAACGATGAGTGTTGGAAGTAGTTCCAAGATTGATATGATGATCATCGCACACTCCCTATACTTTCGGGATTAGTGTTAAACCTAAATAAATGTTATTTGGCGTTTGCGTTGAGCATGAATATGATTTGATCATGTTTATTGCAATACGGTTATTCATTTAAAGTTAAAGAATAATTGTTATTCTGTTTACATGAATAAGACATTCCATGGTTATACACCCAATGAAAATAGTTTGTTGGATCTCGATCGTAGTGATACACATATTCATAATATTGATGCCAAAAGATGCAAAGTTAATATTGATAGTGCAACTTATTTGTGGCACTGCCGTTTGGGTCATATCGGTGTAAAGCGCATGAAGAAACTCCATAAAGATGGATTTTCGGAATCACTTGGTTATGAATCATTTGATGCTTGCGAACCGTGCCTTTTGGGCAAGATGACTAAAACTCCGTTCTTCGGAACAATGGAACGAGCTACTGACTTGTTGGAAATAATACATACTAATGTATGCAGACCAATGAGTATGAAGGCTCGTGGCAAATATCGTTATTTTCTAACCTTCACAGATGATTTGAGCAGATATGCGTATATCTACTTAATGAAATATAAAGTCTGAAATAGTTGAAAAGTTCAAATAATTTCAGAGTAAAGTGGAGAATCATCATAACAAGAAAATAAAGTTTCTACGATCTGATCGTGGATGAGAATATTTGAGTTATGAGTTTGGCCTTCATATAAAACAATGTGGAATAGTTTCACAGCTCACGCCACCTGGAACACCACAACGTTATGGTGTGTCCGAACATCGTAACTGCACTTTATTGGATATGGTGCGATCTATGATGTCTCTTATTGATTTACCATTATCATTTTGGGATTATGCATTAGAGACAGCTGCATTCACATTAAAAGGGCACCATCTAAATCCGTTGAGACGACACTATATGAACTGTGGTTTAGCAAGAAACCCAAGTTGTCGTTTCTTAAAGTTTGAGGCTGTGATGCTTATGTGAAAAAGTTTCATCCTGATAAGCTCAAACCCAAATTGGAGAAGTGCGTCTTCATAGAATACCCAAAGGAAATTGTTGAGTACACCTTCTATCACAGATCCGAAGGCAAGATATTTGTTGCTAAAAATGGATCCTTTCTAGAGAAGGAGTTTCTCTCGAAAGAAGTGAGTGGGAGGAAAGTAGAACTTGATGAGGTAACTGTACCTTCTCCCGAATTGGAAAATAGTTCATCACTGAAATAAGTTCCAGTAATTCCTACACCAATTAGTGAGGAAGCTAATGATGATGATCATGAAACTTCAGATCAAGTTACTACAGAACCTCGTAGGTCTTCCAGAGTACGGTCCGCACCAGTGTGGTACGGTAATCCTGTTCTGAAAGTCATGTTACTAGACCATGATAAACCTACGAACTATGAGAAAGCGATGATGAAACCAGATTCCACAAAATGGCTCGAGGCCATGAAATCTGAGATAGGATCCATGTATGAGAATAAAGTGTGGACTTTGGTGGACTTGCCCGATGATCGGCAAACCATAAGAAATAAATGGATCTTCAAGAGGAAGACGGACGTTGATAGTAGTGTGACTATCTACAAAGCTCGACTTGTCGCCAAAAGGTTTTTGACAAGTTCAAGGTGTTGACTACAATGAGATTTTCTCAACTGTAGCGATGCTTAAGTCTGTCCGAATCATGTTAGCAATTGCCACATTTTATGAAATCTGGCAAATGGATGTCAAAACTGCATTCCTTAATGGTTTTCTTAAAGAAGAGTTGTATATGATGCAACCAGAAGGTTTTGTCAATCCTAAAGGTGCTAACAAAATGTGCAAGCTCCAGCGATCCATCTATGGACTGGTGCAAGCATCTCAGAGTTGGAATATACGCTTTGATAAGTTGATCAAAGCATATAGTTTTTACAGACTTACGGTGAAGCCTGTACTTACAAGAAAGTGAGTGGGAGCACTACAACATTTCTGATAAGTATATGTGAATGACATATTGTTGATCGGAAATAATGTAGAATTATTCTGCAAAGCATAAAGGAGTGTTTGAAAGGAGTTTTTCAAAGAAAGACCTCGGTGAAGCTGCTTACATATTGGGCATCAAGATCTATAGAGATAGATCAAGACGCTTGATAAGTTTTTCAATGAATACATACCTTGACAAGATTTTGAAGTAGTTCAAAATGGAACAGTCAAAGAAAGAGTTCTTGCCTGTGTTACAAGGTGTGAAATTGAGTAAGACTCAAAGCCAGACCACGGCAGAAGATAGAAAGAGAATGAAAGTCATTCCCTATGCCTTGGCCATAGGTTCTATAAAGTATGCCATGCTGTGTACCAGATCTTTTGCATACCCTACCACTGAGTTTGGCAAAGGAGTACAATAGTGATCTAGGAGTAGATCACTGGACAGCGGTCAAACATTATCCTTAGTAGAATAAGGATGTGTTTCTCAATTATGGAGGTGACAAAAGGATCGTCGTAAAGGGTTACGTCGATACAAGTTTTGGCACTGATCCAGATGACTCTAAGTCTTAAACTGGATACATATTGAAAGTGGGAGCAATTAGCTAGAGTAGCTCCGTGCAGAGCATTATAGACATAGAATATTTGCAAAATACATACGGCTCTGAATGTGACAGACCCGTTGACTAAACTTCTCTCAGGAGCAAAACATGATCATACCTTAGTACTCTTTGGGTGTTAATCACATAGCGATGTGAACTAGATTATTGACTCTAGTAAACCCTTGGGGTATTGATCACATAACGATGTGAACTATGGGTATTAATCACATACAGATGTGAATATTGGTGTTAAATCACATGGCGATGTGAACTAGATTATTGACTCTAGTGCAAGTGGGAGACTGAAGGAAATATGCCCTAGAGGCAATAATAAAGTTATTATTCATTTCCTTATTTCATGATAAATGTTTATTATTCATGCTAGAATTGTATTAACCGGAAACATAATACATGTGTGAATACATAGACAAACAGAGTGTCACTAGTATGCCTCTACTTGACTAGCTCGTTAATTAAAGATGGTTATGTTTCCTAACCATAGACATGAGTTGTCATTTAATTAACGGGATCACATCATTAGTAGAATGATGTGATTGACTTGACCCATTCCGTTAGCTTAGCACTTGATCGTTTAGTATGTTGCTATTGCTTTCTTCATGACTTATACATGTTCCTATGATTATGAGATTATGCAACTCCCGTTTACCGGAGGAACACTTTGTGTGCTACCAAACGTCACAACGTAACTGGGTGATTGTAAATGTGCTCTACAGGTGTCTCCGAAGGTATATGTTGGGTTGGCGTAATTCGAGATTAGGTTTTGTCACTCCGATTGTCGGAGAGGTTTCTCTGGGCCCTCTCGGTAATACACATCACTTAAGCCTTGCAAGCATTGTAACTAATGAGTTAGTTACAGGATGAAGTATAACGGAACGAGTAAAGAGACTTTCCGGTAACGAAATTGAACTAGGTATTGGATACCGACGATCGAATCTCGGGCAAGTAACATACCAATGACAAAGGGAACAACGTATGTTGTTATGCGGTTTGACCGATAAAGATCTTCGTAGAATATGTAGGAACCAATATGGGCATCCAGGTTCCGCTATTGGTTATTGACCGAGAATAGTTCTAGGTCATGTCTACATAGTTCTCGAACCCGTAGGGTCCGCACGCTTAACGTTACGATGACAGTTATATTATGAGTTTATGAGTTTTGATGTACCGAAGGAGTTCGGAGTCCCAGATGAGATCGGGGACATGACGAGGAGTCTCGAAATGGTCGAGACGTAAAGATCGATATATTGGACGACTATATTCGGAGTTCGGAAAGGTTCCGAGTGATTCGGGTATTTTCGGGGGTACCGTGGAGTTACGGGAATACGAGGAAGAAGCAATGGGCCTCATGGGCCAAGTGGTGGAAGAGAGGAGGAAGGGCGCGCGGCCCCCCTAGCCCAAACCGAATTGGACTAGGGGGCCGCCCCCCCTTTCCTTCTTCTCCTCCCTCTCCTTCCTTCTCCTTCTCCTCCCCTTCCTTCCCTTCTCCTAGTAGGACTTGGAAAGAGGGGGGAATCCTACTTGGAGTAGGATTGCCCCCCTTGGGCGCGCCTCCTCCTCCTTGGCCGGCCCTCCTCCCCTTGCTCCTTTATATACGGGGGCAGGGGGGCACCCCAGGACACACAAGTTGATCTACGGATCGTTCCTTAGCCATGTGCGGTGCCCCCCTCCACCATATTTCACCTCGGTCATATCGTCGCGGAGTTTAGGCGAAGCCCTGCGCCGGTAGAACATCATTATCGTCACCACGCCGTCGTGCTGACGGAACTCATCCCCGACGCTTCGCTGGATTGGAGCCCGGGGGACGTCATCGAGCTGGACGTGTGCTGAACACGGAGGTGCCGTACGTCCGGTGCTTGGATCGGTCGAATCGTGAAGACGTACGACTACATCAACCGTGTTGTCATAACGCTTCCGCTTAACGGTCTACGAGGGTACGTAGACAACACTCTCCCCTCTCGTTGCTATGCCATCACCATGATCTTGCGTGTGCGTAGGAAAATTTTGAAATTACTACGTTCCCCAACACGATGACAATTTTATTATGAGTTTATGAGTTTTGATGTACCGAAGGAGTTCGGAGTCCCGGATGAGATCGGGGACATGACGAGGAGTCTCGAAATGGTCGAGACGTAAAGATCGATATATTGAACGATTATATTCGAACTTCGGAAAGGTTCCGAGTGATTCGGGTATTTTCCGGAGTACCGGAGAGTTACGGGAATTCGCCGGGAGAAGTATTGAGCCTTATTGGGCCATACGGGAATGAGAGAGGGGCTGCCTAGGGCAGGCCGCGCCTCCCCAAGGCCTAGTCCGAATTGGACTAGGGGGAGGGGCTGCGCCGCCTCCTTCCTTCCCTTCTCTCTTCCCTTTCCTTCTCTCCTAGTCCTACTACATGGAAGGGCTCCTAGTTCTACTAGGAAAAGGGGAATCCTACTCCCGGTGGGAGTAGGACTCCCCTAGGGCGTGCCATAGAGAGGGCCGGCCCTCCCCCTCCTCCACTCCTTTATATACGGGGGCAGGGGGGCACCCCATACACACACAAGTTGATCTTCATGATCGTTCCTTAGCCGTGTGCGGTGCCCCCCTCCATCATATTCCACCTCGGTCATATCGTTGTGGTGCTTAGGCGAAGCCCTGCGTCGGTAGAACATCATCATCATTACCACACCATTGTGCTGACAAAACTCATCCCCGACACCCTGCTGGATCGGAGTCCGGGGATCGTCATCGAGCTAAACGTGTGCTGAACTCGGAGGTGTCGTACGTTCGGTACTTGGATCGGTCGGATCGTGAAGACGTACGACTACATCAACCGCGTTGTTATAACACTTCCGCTTACGGTCTACGAGGGTACGTGGACAACACTCTTCCCTCTCGTTGCTATGCATCACCATGATCCTTGCGTGTGCGTAGGAACTTTTTTGAAATTACTACGTTCCCCAACAGCTTCCCCTCTTGAGGGTGTCGTCTTGAAGATTGTGATTCCTTGCGTGCTTTCCCGGGGCTGGACTTGCACGACATCGCAACAGGTGGCCGGCGATGCACCTAGAGGTGGAGCATTGTTTCCTCCTCCGCGTCGAAGACAACAGATCTCAGCGACGTGGCGCAGTGGAGTCTCGGTGTTTGATGCGTGTAGATGGACTCGCGCAGGAGGTTGGAGCTATCTGGCGTCGTGGTGACGTCGATGGTAGGCCTCGCAAGGTCGATGCGTCGGCAAATGCTCTGAAGATGGATCGGTGGAAGACAACAATGGCGGTCTCTGAGAGTGCGCCTAACAGGTGTATGCCCCAGACCTGGCAGTGGCTTGGTTGGGGCCTCCAGTTCTAGATGTTAGGCTTGCTGTGGGGTCTGTTTGGTATTAGGCTCGGACTATCAGCACCCCTTTATCAAATGGATAGGAGTAGCGACAGATGTTGCCAGAACGGTGGCTTCAGGCTTACTAATGTATTACTTTGTAAGATCTTTGTGAATAATTAATAAAGTGGTTGCATGCATCGCCCAGATGCAGAAGCCAGGGGTCTTCCTTCTTTTCAAGAAAAATATATATATATTTCTTTATAGAGCGAGCATGTTTTGTCAAACTTTGGTGACTTTATTTAAACAATAATCATATCCTTTACAACAGAAGGGAGCAACATGTCAGGTGGCTTATCACGCCACACCGTTGTTAACCGCCCTTAAAACTATATCGTGCAAGTTCATGAGCACCAATGTTTATCTCTTGCACATAGTGATTTACAGCCGCCTTGTCAAAAGAACTCATTAGCTTCTGGCAATTGACAGTTATTACAGTCCCTCGACACCCTGTACTCGGACGGATCTAAATTGCTTGGACAATTACTAGTGCAGATCTCTTCATCACACACGGTAAAAAAAACTACCGCACACGAAGATGTGTGGGGTCGCCTTACGAGGGTGTGAGATAGGGTGGAGATGCATATCGCACAGATACATGCTACTCATGTGTGACAGGGGAGCCCACCTCATACGATAGGCAGAGAGAAAGCATGTGTCATGTGATGAGCCATTGCACACATTTAGCTGGAAGAATACTGTGAGATACATCGTAGATCGCACATAATTATTATTTCAACATGTTGTGAGATACATGTGGGATGATTTTATTCATCGCACACGATTTGTTGTAGGGAACGTGTGTCTTAGTTCGCCCATCACACAATTTGCCTATGTCGCTATCGTTTGCGCTGGTTCATTCGTCGCACATGTTGTTTGTGTCACACCAGTGTGTGTTGTATGTGTTCATTGCACACGCTTTGATGTACACAACTGTGTGAAATGCAATGACCATATTAGAAGGTCTATGCCCATTATTTAATGACTACAATAGGCAAATTCACAATTCATATCCTACAAATGTTCACCACAATTTTATATCCAACACAAAACACATTCAATATTCAGCAAATACACATCGCGATTTCATATAATTGACATCATAGTACCAAAGTACACAAGCACCAAAATAACCATGTACCGCAAAAGCACTTCATATATAACATCTAAAACCTTCGAAAAGTGGCATCATAGCCAGAAATAGAAAAATTAATCTCATTTGGAGAGTTGCTAAAGCGGAAGGCAAATATTGCGCCTTTGGTGATCATGAAGGTGCGCACAACTCTAGGCCAGCGCTTGTGGATGATCACCCACCCATCCTTCGCTGTCTTCAGGAAGACCTCAATACTGTATCGTGGGTGTTGTATGCATATCTTCCTTGCCTCTTGAGCATACATATGGTTTGAGGGCCAATCATTAGTGACCTGCTTCGGAAAGAAGTGAAATCGAAGATATTCATAAATTTGTTGTCTAAATATTCAAATATTGTGTGTAAGAAAAAACAAGGTAAGGTATTTATTACAATCCTATAGTTGACTGGTGTCTTCTTCATTTTGCAAACAAAGAGTTTGTTATTTTTCCTCGCTAGTTTATTTATCCTAAAAATTCATATGACTTGACTTATATTCATGGATATTTCATTTTTCCAAACGCAAAATGGGTAGAATAGTGGGTCTAAAGCCCTGACATCAGGAGCTACATGGAAGATCAAAATATTATAAAAAATTCTGCAATTGAACAATAATGAACTATGACGACGCTAAATCTGGCAGATCTCGGGGTAGGGCATCTCGAGCTAGGTGACTAGATACGATGGTAACATGGCACTAGGTTTACCCAGGTTTGGTCTCTCTGAAGAGAGAACACCCTATGTCCCGCTTGTGTTCATTGCTTTGGATTGGAGTACAAAGTATAGATGATCTACCATGAGACTGTTATCTTGTTACTACGAGCCCTACCCCTCGGTTTATATAGATACCGGCGGGGGGGGGGGGGTCCAGGGTTGCAGTATCCAAGTTGGCTATGTACGAGGAAACAAAGCTTTGGAAGGATCCGGTACCTTGGAGTACACACAAGTCTTCTGAAACCTTCGGTTTTTCAGCCAACATGGCCCACACCAAGACTGACATGGGGGTCCTCGTCCCGGCCTACCTGTCCAGGAGACTACATGGTGGGAGACCCCCTAGTCGGGACGCCATCAATAGCCCCCGAACCTATCTTAGAGTCTGGACGCTTCTCGGCTCGGCTGAGTGATGGCTCCATATTTAATGCATTTTCACAGCTCATTTGTTGCACATTATGTCTGTACATCAAGTTATATCATGTCCCATTGAGCCAATTACATCTCCATATGCATGATTTCCAGTTTTTATCCTTTTCACCACGAGCATTGCATAATCTTTATTCTTTGTTAGTTTTTACCAGTTCTCTTTGTCTTTGTGTGTTTTGTAGGTGATGAGGACTTCCCATGCACTTATAGCACGACGAAAGGAGTTCAAACAGTGGACATCTAGGCCCGAGACTTAGCTGTCTCGGGGAGTGGAAAAGTCATTTTACCAAAGTGCTCAAAACCAAGATCTTACGAATCCAATGAGCCCCAGAACATCAAATTCTGAGTTTGTATGAAGAAATGACGATCGATTTATCGAAGAGGGACGGAGCAAAAGTCGACATTTTATACGACCATATATGGTCATACGGAAGAAAATCAGGCCCAAAATTTTCCTCTCTATACGGGATTCTTCACCGTTTTTGTCGTTGTTTATTCCTACGACTTCCTTGGCCTTCTAGGGATGTTTTGGGAGAGGCTAAGGCTCACTTAGATCCCTTGAATCAAAGTAGAGATGCTATATCAAGGGGGGGGGGGGCTATGGGGGAGCTCTTATATTCATCATTCATCTCCACGTCTAGCCACCGTCCACATCAAGAACACAATAGTTGGAGCCAAAAGGGATATCGAAAGGGACCACCACCCGTGGGGCACAGCCATGGGCCGCCGCCGCCATACCACCATCATCACCACCATCATATGCACTGCCATCACCACCACCATCCCTTAGTGTGCTCAGTGTTGCTTGTTTACCTCTGTAGTAATTTATTGATTGGAAGCGTTGAATCCATTGGCATAGTTGGAGAAGTTCAACTCTTAGTCCACAATTGAAGTCATAGATGGTTTTGAAAACTGACAGGCCTGTGACATGACAGGTGCAAACATCTTAAGGGGAACATAATTGTTCTAGAAGCACAGTTGTCCATAGAACCTATTGCCTTCATCCGGTCCTTGTGACATTAATATATTTATGTTAGCCACTGCAGGTATGGGACAATAAGTAGAATGAATGAGTTATTGATGGCTCGATATTTTATGCATTTTTAGAGCTCATTTGTTACATGTTCTCTTCATATATGATGTCCCACAGAACCAAATAATTGTCCATTATGCATGATTACTGGGTTTTTACACTTTTCCTTGTTAGCGTTACACATTTTGTATTTTATTTAGTTTTTACTAGTTTTCTTCGTTTCCTTGTGTCTATAGGTGTTTTGGATCAACGTAGGACCAAGCTCGATGAAAGGACTAAGGATTGGCTCAACACGAAGGACCTACACAATCAGACTTGTGTTTCGGAAGGCACAAAAAGTGATTTTCCCCCAAAGTGCTCTAAAGCTAGATCTAAGACCAGAAATGGATCGGTATAGCTCTCGTGAATCCAATGAGCCCAAGAATGTCAAAATTGGAGTCCGCATGAAAAAATGGTGGCCAAAACACTGGAGTAGGACAAAACACAAGACGACGTACCATACGACCATTCATGGTTGTAATGACTTTCAAACACCTGCAAAAGTTACCCTTTCACATGGTATTCTTCACTGATTTTGTCCCCATTTCTTTCCACGAGATTCTTGGACAATAAGGAAGGGTTCAAGAGAGGATAAGGCTCATCTTGAGCCCTTGGATGGATCGCACCAACGGAGGAGACCGTGGAAGCATCCTATATATGCACCTCTCCAACCCCAGTGGCCGCCATATCATCTCATTCACCATCAACATCCAAGACCAATCTCCATTGCTGCTCCGCCACCATAGGAGATAGAAAATCAAGGGAAGAGGAGGAGGCTCCACCACCATGAGCACCGATACCTCTCCAACGTATCTATAATTTTTGATTGTTCCATGCTATTATATTATCCATCTAGGATGTTTTATATGCATTTATATGCTATTTTATATGATTTTTTGGACTAACCTATTAAACTAGAGCCCAGTGCCAGTTTCTGTTTTTTCCTTGCTTTTGAGTTTTACAGAAAAGGAATACCAAACGGAGTCCAATTGATGTGCCAATTTTTGACGATTTTTTATGGACCAAAAGAAACCCCCGGAGTAAAAGAGATGGGCCAGAAGAGTCCCGAGCCGTCCACGAGGGTGGAGGGCGAGCCCTACCCCCTGGGCGTGTCCCCTGCCTCATGGACGACTCGGAGACCCCCTTGACGTGAGACCGACGCCAAAAATTCCTATAAATACTGAAACCTCTAGAAAATAACCTAGATCAGGAGTTCCGCGGCCGCAAGCCTCTGTAGCCACCAAAAACCTCTCGGGACCCTGTTCTGGCACCCTGCCGGAGGGGGATCCCTCACCGGTGGCCATATTCATCATCCCGGCGCTCTCCATGACGAGGAGGGAGTTGTTCACCCTCGGGGATGAGGGTATGTACCAGTAGCTATGTGTTTGATCTCTCTCTCTCTCTCTCTCATGTTCTTGAGGTGATAAGATCTTGATGTATCGCGAGCTTTGCTATTATAGTTGGATCTTATGATGTTTCTCCCCCTCTACTCTCTTGTGATGAATTGAGTTTTCCCCTTGAACTTGTTTTGTTGGACTGAGTCTTTAAGGATTTGACAACACTTGATGTATGTCTTGCCGTGCTTATCTGTGGTGACAATGGGATATTCACGTGATCTACTTGATCTATGTTTTGGTGATCAACTTGCGGGTTCAGTGAACTTATGCATAGGGGTTGGCACATGTTTTCGTCTTGACTCTCCGGTAGAAACTTTGGGGCACTCTTTGAAGTACTTTGTGTTGGTTGAATAGATGAATCTGAGATTGTGTGATGCATATCGTATAATCATACCCACGGATACTTGAGGTGACATTGGAGTATCTAGGTGACATTAGGGTTTTGGTTGATTTGTGTCTTAAGGTGTTATTCTAGTATGAACTCTAGGATAGATCGAACGGAAAGAGTAGCTTCGTGCTATTTTACTACGGACTCTTGAATAGATCGGTCAGAAAGGATAACTTTGAGGTGGTTTCGTACCCTACCATAATCTCTTCATTTGTTCTCCGCTATTAGTGACTTTGTAGTGACTCTTTGTTGCATGTTGAGGGATAGTTATATGATGCAGTTATGTTATTATTGTTGAGAGAACTTGCACTATTGTAAGTATGAACCTTAGGCCTTGTTTCCTAGCATTACAATACCGTTTGTGCTCACTTTTACCACTTGTTACCTTGCTGTTTTTATATTTTCAGATTACAAATACTCATATCTACCATCCATATTGCACTTGTATCACCATCTTTTCGCCGAACTAGTGCACCTATAAAATTCACCATTGTATTGGGTGTGTTGGGGACACAAGAGAATCTTTGTTATTTGGTTGCAGGGTTGCTTGAGAGAGACCATCTTCATCCTACGCCTCCCACGGATTGATAAACCTTAGGTCATCCACTTGAGGGAAATTTGCTACTGTCCTACAAACCTCTGCACTTGGAGGCCCAACAACGTCTACAAGGGGAAGGTTGCGTAGTAGACATCAAGCTCTTTCTGGCGCCGTTGCCGGGGAGGTGAGTTCTTGAAGGTATACCTTTAGATCTTGCAATCAAATATTTTCTTTTCTTGTTTTATCACTAGTTTAGTTTATAAAAGAAAACTAAAAAAATGGAATTGAGTTTGCCTCATACGGTTCATCTTTTTAATATCTTTTTGAGAATGATGGAAAGGAAAATTGTGCTCAAGTGCTAGAAGAAGAAGTCTATAAAATGTTTGGCACTAAATCTTTGAATGATGATCATGATTGCAATGTTGCTAGTATGAACTCTTTGAATATCCATAGTACTAATGATGATTGCACTAGTCATGATGAAAATGTCTCTTATAAGCATGTCAACTTTTGTGGAATACATAGAGCTTGCATGTACACACCGAATAGGGAAGATAGATTTTGCAAGAGGCATAAGTATTTAGAAACTAAATGATTGCAAGAAAGGCTAGATGATTGTGCTGAAAGATTCAATATTTATCGCCATCCTTGTGAACTTTGCAATGAACATGGTCATTTAAAGCTCCAATGTTGTTTGTTTCATGGTCAAATCATGTCCAAAAATTGTGATAACTTGATTACCCTTGAGCATCATAAAGAGCTTAGTCTTCTTTTGGGGTATGAAGAAATGAAACGTATAACTGAGGGTATTCCAAAATTTAATCTTGATAGATTTCTTGATTTTGATCTAGAGGAAATTTATATGTATTGTGCGGTGAATTGCATTGAAAATCCTTATATTACCAATTACATAAAGAAAAGAAAGCAAATAGAAGATGAAGAGAATACTAATGAAAGGGAAGAGACTTCCCAATATCCTCCTATTATTTCTTATGATGAATCAGGTAACGAGGAGGAGCTTTCTATTTAACCAATCTCACTAATAAGGAGCTCAAAAAAGAGGGTTAAACCCACACATGATGTGAAGAAGAAAAAGAAAAGATGGAGAAGCAAATGTAGAAAGTTATCCCTCCCAAATGATGTTGCTCCTATTACTCATTGTGATGATGATAATTGCTATACTATTGGTGCTATCCATACTATTAATGATGAGAGTGATTATGCTTATGATATGAAAAGGCCCAAGCTTGGGGATGCTATGTTTGATGAGAATGACATGTTTGAGAATATATTTGCTGCAATTAATGTTTGTCATAAGCTTGGGGATGCTACGTTTAATGAAGATGATATTTTTAGCCTCCCAAGTTTTGATGAGCAAATTTATTATGATGATAGCATGCCTCCTATTTATGATGGTTATATTGATGAAAGTGGGTTTGGAAGAGTGTCAACTTTAGGAAGTAATGATACCACTATTTTGGAGGGTGTTGAATCTTATAATATTCATGAAAGTGGATTTGGAGAGGTCATGACTTTATTTAGTGATGAATCCACTATTTTGGAAGAGGTTTCAATTGATTATGATGAGAACAAAGTTGCAACTTATGATGATTATTGTGATGAAACTTATGCTACAAAAAGTAGTGATGTTTATAGTTATAAAACTTGTCATGATTATGATTACCCTTTTTCTGAACTCTTTTAATATGGAAACAATTTATAGTATTCGAGTCTCTTATGATACTCCCACTATTCCGAATGAGAAGAATTTTGCTTATGTGGAGAGTAGTAAAATTTCTATGCAAGTAAATCATGAAAAGAATGCTTTATGTGCTGGTTATATTGTTGAATTCATTCATGATGCTACTGAAAATTATTATGAGGGAGGAACATATGCTTGTAGGAATTGCAATAATATTAAGTTTCCTCTCTATGTGCTTGAAAATCATGAAGCTATGCTTGTTTTACCTTCCTATGCTAGTTGATTATTGTTCCGATAAGTTGTTTGCTCACAATATCCCTATGCATAGGAAGTGGATTAGACTTAAATGTGTTATTCATATGCTTCATGACGCTCCCATTGTGTTTCAATTCTTATCTTTTATGTGAGCATCATTGTCATCATCATGCCTAGCTAGAAAGGCATTAAAGAAAAGCGCTTGTTGGGAGACAACCCAATATTTTCCTTTACTGTTTTTGTGTTTCCACATGATTATTCTACTGTAGTAGTCATTTTTTATAGCTTTTGTTTCAATAAAGTGCCAAGTAAGACCTTTAGGATAGCTTACGGTGATAGTTGTGTTGATCCTGCTGAAAATCAGAAACTTTTGCACCCAATAATTAGTTTCAGTAATTCACAGAAACGTGATTTTGATCTGATTATTTTTGCTATGGATTGGTACACAAATTTCTCAGGTTTTCCTAATTTTGTAGATTTTTTTGAGTTACAGAAGTATTCGAATGATACAGATTACTACAGAATGTTCTGTTTTTGACAGATTTTGTTTTCTATGTGTTGTTTGCTTATTTTGATGAATCTATGAGTAGTATCGGAGGGTATGAACCATATATGAGTTGGAATACAGTAGATATTACACCAATATGAATTTAGAATGAGTTCACAATAGTACCTAAGTGGTGATTTATTTTCCTATACTAACGGAGCTTACGAGTTTTCTGTCGAGTTTTGTGTTGTGAAGTTTTCAAGTTTTGGGTAAAGATTCGATGGACTATGGAATAAGGAGTGGCAAGATTGATGTAGGGCAGAACCCTAGGGTCCGATCTTTCACGTTTGGAGAGGATCCCTAAGAGGAACACGAAGAACGCGCGGAAGAACACGAGGGAAATCACGAGGGGAAAACAAGAGAAACACTCAACCGACGCGAATATGATCACACACGTGCTAGATCATCAAGGCACAAAGTAACATGAGATCCAAAGTCAACAAGGTACGATACAAGAGTAACCGTTCTTCTCCGTGAGGAGGTCTTGATTGTCTTCTCCAGATGGAGGTCTTGAATCCGGGTGGATCTTCTCCGAAGAGGTGCGGTCCCTCACGAGGAGTAGATCCGGTGCGGATGAGCAATGCTCTATCTCAATGAGCTAAACCAATGCTAACCATATCTAGGAGGTGGGAGTGGTCTATTTATAGTCACAGTGCAAAAGAGGGGCGAAGTGAAGGGGTACATGGGCCTCAGCCCGCAGCTGGACGCAGCCAGGGTCCGGACGTACGTGGGGCGCCGGTCGTCCAGAGGCTCGCGGGGTCTCGGACGTCCGGGGTTCCTCGGATGTCCGTAGATCCAGTTCTGTGGTCGCTGGCACGGTCGTCTGGATGCCTTCGGATTTCCGTAATTTCCGTCCTGTATTCGCTGGCACGGTCGTCCGTAAGGGCTCGGTCGTCTGGAGCCTGGGGGCGGCCTGTCGTTCGGGCTGGGCCGGTCGTATGAGGCCTGTAGCATTGGCCTGCCTCTCACCTCTCGGCTGTAGCATCCTCCAGGGGTCGGACGTCCGTGCCTGGACAGTCGTCCGGGTCCTATAGCTTCCAAAGCAGTCCTTGCCCCTGATCTTCATGCTTGGTGTCCTCGCCATCTTGGCCATTGTGTGTAGCTGTCTCATGGCTCTCCTCCAAGTACCTGATCACACACAGAGTCTTCGCATGAGGTAGTAGCCATGTCTCGTGAGTAGAGAGAGGGATTTTGGAGAGGAGCGAGTTCACCTTATCTTCAATAGCCTTTGCTCGAGCTCTTGTCATGGGTCCAAGTGGTGTTGAGGGAGATGTAGGTACATCCATGGGGATGAGCGAGGGATGCTCCGCATCATCTCCCCCCCTTGGGAAAGATCCGACCTCGGATCAAAAGTTTCATCACCATGGTATGGCGCGAGGTCCTTGACGTTGAAGATGCCGCACATGTTGTACTTGTCTCGTGGGAGGTAGATCTTGTAGGCATTGTTGTTGTAGCGTGCTAGCACCTTGAAGGGTCCATCATCTCGAGGTAGCAGTTTGGACTTGCGTTCGTTGGGGAAGCGGTCCTTGCGAAGGTGTAGCCACACGAGATCGCCAATGTTGAAGATCATGGGTTGCTTGTCGGTGTTGAGCTTTGTCGCTAGTCGTTGTATTTGGCGCTCGATGGTGTGCCTTGTATCTTCATGCATCTTCTTGATGTAGCTTGCACATGCACTTGCGTCGACGCAAGTGCGTTCTTGTAGAGGAAGAGGTAGAATGTCCAATGGGGACAACGGGTTGAAACCGTAGACGACCTCGAAGGGGGACTTGTCGGTAGTCGAATGTCTTGCACGGTTGTAGGCGTACTCGGAAATGGGTAGACACTCCTCCCACTCCTTGATGTTCTGCTTGATCAACACGCGAAGTAGAGTGGAGAGTGTATGGTTCGTCACCTCCGTTTGGCCGTCGGTTTGAGGATGGTAAGAGGATGAGAACAAGAGCTTGATTCCGAGCTTGGCGCATAGCGTCTTCCAAAAGTAACTCAAGAACTTGACGTTGCGGTCGGAGACGATTGTCTTCAGTACTCCATGGAGGCGCAAGATTTCCCTACAAAAGAGATTTGCAACGTGTGAAGCATCGTCTATCTTGTTGCAAGGAATGAAATGTGCCATCTTAGAAAATTGGTCCACAACAACAAACACGGAATCCTTTCCATTTTGAGTTCTAGGCAAACCAAGTACAAAATCCATGCTAATGTCTTCCCAAGGTTGATAAGGAATAGGAAGAGACATGTAAAGACCATGGGATTGAGCTTTAGACTTAGCTTTGCGACATGTAGAGCATCGGTTGGTGAAGCGTGAGACGTCGCGGAACATCTTGGGCCAAAAGTAGTTCTTGGAGAGCATGGTGAATGTCCTGTCACGACCAAAGTGTCCCGTGAGTCCGCCTCCATGAGCCTCTTGAAAAGGAGCAAACGAAGAGAAGACTCGGGAATGCATAGTTTGTTAGCTCTCATAAGATAACCATCTTTGATGTAATATTGTTCCCAACATGTATGCGTCAAACATTTAGCATAAGGAGTAGCAAAAGATGGATCATTAGCATACAAGTCTTTTATGTGCTCAAAGCCAATAACATTCAACTCAAGTTTAGTGACAAGCGTGCATATGCGTGAAAGTGCATCCGCAACTACATTTTCCTTACCCTTAATGTACTTGATCACATAGGGGAAAGATTCAATAAATTCACTCCATTTGGCATGACGCTTGTTCAACTTAGTTTGACCTTTTAAGTACTTAAGCGTTTGATGATCGGTATGGATGACAAACTCATGAGGTCTAAGATAATGTTCCCAAACATGTAGTACACACACTAAAGCATACAATTCTTTGTCATAGATGGGATAGTTAAGTTGAGCACCGGAGAGTTTTTCACTAAAATAAGCAATGGCTCGTTTTCTTGCATCAAAACTCTGCCAATTCCGGTACCACTTGCATCACAATGAACCTCAAAAGTTTTGTCAAAATTGGGCAAAGCAAGAAAGGAGCATGAGTAAGCAAAGACTTGAGCTCATCAAAAGCGGTGGATTGCAAAGATCCCCAAACAAAAGGAGCATTCTTCTTACTCAAGGCATGCAAAGGAGTGGCAATAGTGCTCAAATCTTTCACAAAGCGATGATAAAAACCTGCAAGACCAAGAAAGCTACGCACTTGTTGCAAATTGGTTGGTTGGGGCCAAGTTTTAATTGCTTCAATTTTAGATTCATCAACATGGACACCCTTGGAAGAGACAACAAAACCCAAGAAAACAAGTTTGTCAACACCAAACATGCACTTTTTCATGTTGGCATAAAGACATTCCTTGCAAAGGGTTTGTAAAACAGCCCTAACATGATTAAGATGCTCTTTCATGGATTTGCTAAACACAAGAATATCATCAAATTAAACCACACCAAAGACTCCAATATAAGGTCGAAGCACAAAATGCATAAGACGCATGAAAGTTTCGGGAGCTTCCGACAAACCCATAGGCATAACCAACCACTCGTACAACCCAAATTTGGTTTTGAAAGCGGTTTTCCATTCATCACCTTCTTGTATGCGGATTTGATAATAGCCACTTTCAAGATCAATTTTTGAGAAAAAGGTGGCACCGCTAAGTTCATCAAGCATATCGTCTAGGCGAGGAATGGGATGCGTATAGAGAACGGTAATAGTGTTTATAGGTCTACAATCAGAACACATGCGAAAACTTCCATCTTGCTTAGGGACAAGTATAACCAGAATGACACAAGGGCTTAGGCTTTCACGTACATGACCGTTGTCGATTAGTTGTTGTACTTGCCGTTGGATCTCCTTAGTTTCTTCGGGGTTGACGCGGTATGGAGATTTGTTTGGAAGGGGCGCTCCGGGGATGAGGTCGATTTGATGCTCAATGCCTCGTAGAGGAGGTAGACCCGGAGGTAGCTCATCGGGGAAAACATCTTGGAATTCCTACAAAAGAGATTGAAACACTAAAGGTAGCTCGTGAGAGGTGTTAGTTGTTGGTGACCCATCCTTGCACACAAGGACAAAGTGCATAACACTCGATGGGTTCTCACACACTTCTCTCATCTCACTTTTTGTGGCAAATAGGACTAGGTTTTTCTCTCTAGGCGAAGAGGCGCTCAAGTTTGGCTTGTGGATCTCACTCACTTTTTGGTGGATCACTTTCTCACTCTTCTCTCCGCGATGGGTGGCTTGCTTGTCGGCTATTACTTGACTAGGAGACATAGGTCGAAGCACATACTCCTTTCCTTTCATCTTGAAGCTATAGTGATTGGTACGCCCGTTGTGGATGACACCACGGTCGAATTTCCATGGCCTACCAAGAAGGAGGTGGCAAACGGGCATCGGGATGACATCACACTCCAAAGTGTCCTCATATGCACCAATTTTGAAGGAGAGTTGGACCGTATGCTCAACTCGGATAGTGCCAGAGTCACTAAGCCATTGGACTTTGTATGGGTGCGAGTGCCTCATCTTGACCAACTGAAGCTTGGAGTATAGTTCTTCACTTGCCAAGTTGTGGCAACTACCTCCATCGATGATGACCTTGACGAACCTTCCATTGATGCCGGCCTTTGTGTGGAAGATGTGGCATCGTTGGTCTTCTTCTTGTTGATGTTGAAGAGGCAAGACTTTGGAGACAACGAGAGCAAGGCTCGAATCTTCATCACAAAAGACTTGATCATCTTCAACCTCGTTCACACGCTGGTGCATGACCACTTGCTCAAGGGCTCCATCTCCTCGGCACTCATGGAGTCATAGGTGCCATCATCGTTGAGGATCATGGTGCGCTTGTTTGTGCATTCATAGGACTTCTGGCCTCGGCTGCCGCAAGTGAAACACTTGAAGGAGCTTGTCTTGACGGTCTCATCGGTCGGAGTAGATGATGAAGCACGCAACTTGAAGTTGCTTGTAGTAGGAGGAGGACGACTTGAGCTAGTCGAAGCTTTCTTGTAACTTGACTTGTCGTTGTTGCTTGGAGAAGGCTTGGTTGATGTTGAGGTTGGAGGAGTTGTTGAAGCTTGGTTGTTGGAGAAGCCATAGGTCTTGGATGAGTACTTGGTGTACTTGAAGTCATCTTGCACTTGACGTTCCGCCTTGGTCGCTTGATGCACGAGCTCGATGAGGTTGGAGTAGGGTTGGAAGTCGGCAATCTTCTTGATGGGATGATTGAGTCCATTCAAGAATCATGCCATTGTTTGCTCATCATCTTCCTTGACATTGGCTCGAATCATGGCTATCTCCATTTCCTTGTAGTATTCTTCAACACTCTTTGTTCCTTGCTTGAGGAGTTGTAGCTTCTTGAAGAGATCTCGGTTGTAGTAGGTGGGCACAAAACGTGCTCTCATGACATCCTTCATTTGAGCCCAAGTGGTGATTGGTGGTTCACCTCTTGCTTGTCGGCGCTCAAGGACTTGTTCCCACCATATGAGCACATAGTCTTGGAACTCAAGTGATGCCATAGCGATCTTCTTCCCTTCCTCATAGTTGTGCACATGAAAGATTTTGTCGACCTTCAATGCCCATGATAGGTACTCTTCGGGATCATTGCTTCCATTTAACTTGGGCATGGTGAATTTAAGCTTGCCATAGTGTTGCTCTTCACTGTGTTGTTGACGATGGTGATGATTACGCCCTTGACGTGGAGGGTAATCATCCTCATGTTGCTCTTGGCGTGGAGGAAGTCCATGATCAACTTGCTCTTGTTGAACTTGAGGTTGTGGAGGATCTTGTCGAGCTTGTGGAGGAGCTTGAGAAACTTGACGTTGCACACGCGGTTGGTAGTTCCGCTCTTGGATTTCTTCTCGAAGTGCTTCCTCTTGATTGCGCTGTTCGCGATTGCGGTTGGCGATGGCTCGACTTGATTCTTGAAGGGCACGTTGCGCCTCAAGAGCTTGCGCTTAACATTGTTGTTGTTGAAGACGTTGAGCCTCGGCGTCTTGTTCCTCTTGGTGTAGATGCGCTCGTTCTTCCTCTTGGCGCCGTTGTCATTGTCATTCTTGAGCTTGAGCAAAAGCGACTTGGTGTGGTTGAGGACGAGGTACTTGCTCTTGTGAATGCTTGTCATGTAGAGGATTGCGAGATGCATGACGGTCTTGACGCACGGCTCGTCGAAGAGTGTTCGATGACGGTATACTTGAGCCGGAGAAGGTGTCGTCGGAGTGTCGACTTGAGCGGCTCCTCCTTGAGTATGAGGATGTAGAAGGAGGACAGTTCACCAACAAGGCGTGGATCTTGTCCATTCTTGCATCATTCTCTTGCTTGTGAGCGTCGAGCTTGTTGTCGAAGTAATCCTTGGTACGTTGCTCGGAGAGTCACAAGTCGGTGGCGAGGTTGTCGATGCGGTCGGTCATAGCTTGTTGCTCTTGATGCAACGCTCGTTGTGCACCAAAGAGGTGGCTCTTGGTGACGTATGATGATGTGTCGTCATCTCGCTTGATGAAGAGTGGATTGGTAGAAGTACTCGGCCTATCCATCATTCCAAGCAAAATGTGAGTGGTAGAAGGAGAATAACTTATACCAATGTACCTTGATCGATGTTGACGATGAATCAAGTTCACTCAAATGCGGACAATGAAATAGCACTATTGGTACCAATTCTTGTCGGTTCTCACACCTACACAAGTAAAAGCTTATGGTGGAGCTTGGTTAGGATGGTGGCACAAAATTTGATGCAATTGTAAGAGAGCTTCAATAATGTTGGAAAAGATTCACAAATTTGCAAATGCAACAAGTAGACCAAGCAAGTGGGTGTACATGGAAACACACACGCAAATAGATAAGTGGGATTGTGCAAACCAAAAATGAGCCAAAATGTGGAATCCACGAAAATGCTCTTGTTGCACAATACACGAGAGACGCTAGCACTATTGCACAATAGGCGGATACGAAACTTGTGCACAACCTACTAGGCAAAAATGCAACGACCTCTATCCCAAGTATGCTATATGTATGGTATTTTGGTGCTATGATCCAACATGATCCGATATGACAATCTTAATGTAGTATGATGCTATGGTTCTTTCTTGTAAGCTCTTTGCTTATCTTTCCTCTTTGCTTAAAAGCTTGGGTGGCTCTTTCACTTTTGAGCTCTTTTCTCATGCAAAACTTCACGAACCAAGATAGCAATTGTGTATACTATGACAACCTTGTGACACAAAAGTTGATGTCAAGATATGCACCACTATGGTATGGTATGTATGCTATGGAGTATGATCACTAATGTGCACACGTCACGTTGCCGGCAATACTCAATGGCTAGTCTCGATGGGTAAGCTACGCAAAAGTAAGGCTATGTGGGTATCAATGCAATTGCAAGGTATGACAAAGATGTCGTCGAGGTTACCGTCCTTGGCGATGATGAGACCCTTTGCGAAGATCATCCGTGGTGATGATGATGTCGAACCGTACCTATATAGCCGAAACACAATAGGACACTGGAATCACAACTCAAAATCTCAAAGACCAAAACGTGTCAAAATCGTCATAGGGGGTATGGGTGGATGATGTTGGTGTATGTGGGTTTGGAAGATGTGGTGGAAGGTGGGGATGTGGTGGTGGCCGAACTGAACAAAATTCAGTTTCATCAGAGTTGCTCGGACATTTGGGTGGTCATGATCGTCCGGTCATCGTCGGACATCCGGCTGGGTCCGGTGGTTCGTGTCCTGGGCGAAAATCGGGCACGAGATGAACTGCACGATTTTGGGGGTGGAGGAAGATGGTGATGTCGAATTCGAGTGGGTTTGTGGATGGAAAAGGGTGGGGAGGGTAGGGAAAGCTAGATTCACACGTGGCAACACAAGTCCATGGACCAAATCCAACAAAAATTTCAACTCACCAACAAATCATAGAAAAAAATTGGGGCTATTTTTGGTGGGGATTTTCGGATTTAGGAAGAAAACAAAAAATCAAGCTAGAAAACACGGGGTAGGGGCTCCAAAAACGTGATCAATGTGGCTCATGATACCAAGATGATGTAGGGCGGAACCCTTGGGGCCAATCTTTCATGTTTGGAGAGGATCCCTAAGAGGAACACGAAGAACGCGCGGAAGAACACGAGGGAAATCATGAGGGGAAAACAAGAGAAACACTCAACCGACACGAATATGATCACACAAGTGCTAGATCATCGAGGCACAAAGTAACACGAGATCCAAAGTCAACAAGGGACGATACAAGAGTAACCGTTCTTCTCCGTGAGGAGGTCCTCATTGTCTTCTCCAGATGGAGGTCTTGAATCCGGGTGGATCTTCTCCGAAGAGGTACGGTCCCTCACGAGGAGTAGATCCGGTGTGGATGAGCAATGCTCTATCTCAATGAGCTAAACCAATGATAACCCTATCTAGGAGGTGGGAGTGGTCTATTTATAGTCATAGTGCAAAAGAGGGGCGAAGTGAAGGGGTACATGGGCCTCAGCCCGCAGCTGGACGCATCCAGGGTCCGGACGTCCATGGGGCGCCGGCCATCCGAAGGCTCGCGGGGTCCCAAACGTCCGGGGTTCCTCGGATGTCCGCAGATCCAGTTCTGTGGTCGCTGGCACGGTCGTCTAGACGCCTTCGGATTTCCGTAATTTCTGTTCTATGGTCGCTGGCACGGTCGTCCGTAAGGGCTCGGTCGTCCGGAGCCTAGGAGCGGCCGGTCGTCTGGGCTGGGCCGGTCGTCCGAGGCCTGTAGCTCTGGCCTGCATCTCTCCTCTCGGTTGTAGCATCCTACAGGGGTCGGACGTCCGTGCTTGGCCGGTCGTTCGGGTCCTGTAGCTTCCAAAGCAGTCCTTCCTCTTGATCTTCACGCTTGGTGTCCTCGCCATCTTGGCCATTTCGTGTAGCTGGCCCGTGGCTCTCCTCCATGTACTTGATCACACACAGAGTCTCCGCATGAGGTAGTAGCCATGTCTCCTGAGTAGAGATAGGGAGTTCGGAGAGGAGCGAGTTCACCTTATCTTCAATAGCCTTTGCTCGAGCTCTTGTCATGGGTCCAAGTGGTGTTGAGGGAGATGTAGGTACGTCCATGGGGATGAGCAAGGGATGCTCCGCATCAAAGAGCCTAAGCTTGGGGATGCCCAAGGCACCCCAAGGTAATATTCAAGGACAACCAAGAGCCTAAGCTTGGGGATGCCCCGGAAGGCATCCCCTCTTTCGTCTTCGTTCATCAGTAACTTTACTTGGAGCTATATTTTTATTCACCAAATGATATGTGTTTTGCTTGGAGCGTCTTGTAATTTGAGTCTTTGCTATTTAGTTTACCACAATCATCCTTACTGTACACACCTTTTGGGAGAGACACACATGCTTCGGAATTTATTAGAATACTCTATGTGCTTCACTTATATCTTTTGGAGTAGTTTGTCATTTGCTCTAGTGCTTCACTTATATCTTTTAGAGCACGGCGGTGGTTTTATTTTGTAGAAATTATTTATCTCTCATGCTTCACTTATATTATTTTGAGAGTCTTTTAGAACAGCATGGTATTTGCTATGGTTATAAAATTGGTCCTAGAATGATGGGCATCCAAGTTGGGTATAATAAAAACTATCATAGAAAGTGAATTGGATGCTATGATCAATTTGATGCTTGACAATTGTTTTGAGATGTAAAGGTGGTAATATTAGAGTCATGCTAGTTGGGTAATTATGAAATTGAGAAATACTTGTGTTAAAGTTGGCAAGTCCCATAGTATGCACATATGGTAAAAGTTGTGTAACACATTTGTAGCATGAGCTATTTCTTTGATTGTCATCCTTTGTGTGGAGGTCGGGATCGCGCAATGGTTAACTCCTACCAACCCTTCCCCTAGGAGCATGCGTGTAGTGCTTGGTTTTGATGACTTGTAGATTTTTGCAATAAGTATGTGAGTTCTTTATGACAATGTGAGTCTATGGATTATACGCACTCTTACCTTCCATCATTGCTAGCCTCTATGGTACCGTGCATTGCCCTTTCTCAGCTTGAGAGTTGGTGCAAATGTGACACTCCAAAATTTTTATTTGGTTTTCAGCAAAAACTTTGTGGTTTTTGAAAAGAGGCCATTTAAATTTTTTCCAGAAAACCTTCCTCTTAAAAACTTCCTTTTCTTTGGCAAGGTTTTTATTTTTATTCAAACTATGGTCTTTGATCTTTTGAAACTTCTTCTCTGTTGGTTCCCTCTCAAATTTATTTTGGGAGTTTATTCTTTTAAAAAGAAACTCTATGAAAATTTGGGATTTTCATATCTTGGAAACCACCCATGACTTTGTATTTTGCCCATGTGGTAAAACCCCTCCAAAACCTCCCCTCCTCCTTGTAATCAACCTAAGTTCTCTGTCCCAACTAATCCAAGCAAGTTTTGGATTTTATTCTAATTTTCTTTCCCCTCAAATCTTTTCTGCAAATTATTTGGAGCCTGAGAGATTTTCAAAGCAAGTACCCTTTTGCATTTGAGTTTTGACCTCAAACCAACTCTCCTGGATGGTCCTTTGTACCCACAACCCAGAACCATCTTGATCCACTCCTCCTCTTTTCAAATTTTTCAAATTTCAGTCTCTGCAAGTTTGGACCAGATTTGCCAAATTTGGTGAAATTCATATCTACACTTCTTCTAAAATTCCACCAAAATTCAGGCAGCCTACTGGAGCAATGAGTAGCCACTCCACCAAGTTTCAGCTCAAGGAAAAATCCCTAGATGCCTAGATCATTCTGTCGAACACCTTGCATGCACTGTTCTGTTCATCTTCAGTTAAGTTCAGAAATTCAGTGTCGTTTTTCCTTCGTCAGACTCGGTCACGCGGCCACAGTGCGCCCTGGCGCGTTGCACACAACCTCTTCCCCTTGACCAGCACCCCGCACGCACGCTTGGCCGATTCCTTGCGTCGGTAGCGACGAGCCTCGCCGGCGTTGGAAGCTTCTGCGGTGGCTGCACCTTCCGTGGCGGCCAGCGAGGGCCCGAGCCCGCTCGCCACGCCACCCGGCGCCGCCCAACGCCCCCTGGCTCTCCGCGTGTCCCTGCCATGCCAACGCACGCCCGTGGCACCGTCGCTGTGGCCCAGCAAGCACGGAACGTGCTCCCTGCCGCCGACGGGCCGCGCCACCCCCGTTCCGTCGAGCTCGCCCTAAACACCCAAATCCCGGCTAGTTTAGCACCCAAACGGACCCAGTGAACCCCCACGACGGCGCTCGACCCCTAAACCTCCCCGACCAATGCCCTGCGCCGCCGTAAACTTCGCCGGAGAACCCCGTTCTCTGCCACCGCCTCGGACCGCCTATAAAAAGGGGCCCCGAGCTCGCCCTCAAGCACGCACCATCACTACATCTCTCCAGCACCCCGCCAGGCCAACAGGGTGACCTCGAGGAGGTCTCCTCCCCCAGCTCCGGCCGCCCCGTTCCGCCTCGGCCTCCACCTTGATTCGCTCCGGTGAGGCCGTCTCCGGCGCCCAAACCCCGTCCGTTACCCCGTCTAGCTACCAGAAAACTAACCCCCTCCTCAATTTGGCCTTCACAGCTCCATCCGACGAGGCCCTCGACCACCCGAACCGCCGTCCGCCTGAGCAAGGCTCGCCGTCGACGTGGTACTCGCCGGCGATCACCACCACCACCAACCAACACGGAATGGCACCCTGAACACGGAGGTACTCTTCGATCCCCCTGCCTCGTCGTGGATCGCTGCCGGCGACCACCGCGGCTCTCGGGCACCGGCGAACTCTGCCGCCCCGTTTAAATATTCAAACCTGACGGGCGGGACCTGCCTGTCAGCCTCTCTGTCCTGTCTAAGCGAAGCGTTTTCTGAAAACGTCTTCTGGCCAAATACGTCTTCCCGCTGGGCCGGCGCATTCTTATTCGAGTCGTTTTCTGTTTTTGTAAGCTAGCCCCTGGAAACTTTCTGTTTCATTACAGATGAGTCCCTGGATAAAACCTTTATAACTTTTAAACAGAAAAGTATTTTTGATTGATTCTTTTTCTGTCCTCTTTAAAATTTTGTCTAGTTTTTTATCAGATTTATTTGAAAAATATTTGGAATACTTTTTGTGCACCTCTTGGTATTTACGATAGCGCATATATTTTCTTTATACCGTAGATACCGAAGGAGGTGACGGAGCCGCGAACTTCACCGAGCTAGGCTCCGACTACTCCGAACCAGGCAAGCATGTTTGAACTTTTGATATGATGATTGTTTTGGCATGTTTGCATTAAGTAGTTTATGGCATGTTGATGAACATACCGATGAATGTCCTGTTACCTGAGACGATGAGGCAAGTGAGTTTCGAAAATCCATGAGTGGATGGATGTGAGTATGCATGGCCATGTGTTGGCATGAGGATGGGTAAGATGGCAGTGTTGTAGCATGCCAGGCTTATGCCAGACTATGTGACTTCAATGTCAACTCGTATCATTCCAGTTCCTTCCATTCTTCCTTCCTTGTACTACCACATGTTTTCCGCAAGGAATATGGCTTAGTAAGTTGTAAACCGCTTTCCTGGTACACACCAAAAAGGAGAGGCCGTGATGATGGTTCCATGGCCCTGGATTAAAGCCAGTCATCCGGTCAGGGGGCATGGGTGTTTCCGGTTGGGACCGAGAGGGGGGCACCCCTTAGAGCGCGCGTATATAAATTTGATCCCATGCTATTCGAGATTGTGATCTCCCCGTCTCAAAAGTTTTTCTTGGACGATGTCTAGGGTGATTCCTAGCATCGAGAGGTAGGATGGGTGTGTACTGGTTAGCTGTGTTTTCTTCCGAAATACCGTAAACGGAACTAGTCCTTCGTGACTACGGAAATCCGTTGGCTGTGGGAAAAATTTGTACAAACTCTGCAGAGTCATATATTCCTTCGAATCATCTATTCCATGTCCAAGTTCGATATTAACTTATCTTGACCAAATGTCAGTTTTGATGACAGAGACTCCGGTGAACCGCATGAGTGCTAAGTCCGGTTAAATGATTATTCCTGTGGATGGACTAACCCGTTTATTCTCATGAATTGAATATTTATTATGAGCATTATTTCCTTGTGAATAAAAGCCCTTTATGTGGTGTCGCTAAGACGCCCGACTGTGGCATCTCTTTTAAAGCCCTTTCTGTGATGTCGCCCCGACGTCCGACTGTGGCATTTCTTTTAAAGCCCTTTATGTGGTGTCGCTAAGACGCCCGACTGTGGTATTTCTTTTAAAGCCCTTTCTGTGATGTCGCCCCGACGTCCGACTGTGGCATTCCTTTTAAAGCCCTTTATGTGGTGTCGCTAAGACGCCCGACTGTGGTATTTCTTTTAAAGCCCTTTCTGTGATGTCGCCCCGACGTCCGACTGTGGCATTTCTTTTAAAGCCCTTTATGTGGTGTCGCTAAGACGCCCGACTGTGGTATTTCTTTTAAAGCCCTTTCTGTGATGTCGCCCCGACGTCCGACTGTGGCATTCTTTTAAAGCCCTTTATGTGGTGTCGCTAAGACGCCCGACTGTGGTATTTCTTTTAAAGCCCTTTCTGTGATGTCGCCCCGACGTCCGACTGTGGCATTTCTTTTAAAGCCCTTTATGTGGTGTCGCTAAGACGCCCGACTGTGGTATTTCTTTTAAAGCCCTTTCTGTGATGTCGCCCCGACGTCCGACTGTGGCATTTCTTTTAAAGCCCTTTATGTGGTGTCGCTAAGACGCCCGACTGTGGCATCATTTCCTTATATTTATTTGTTCACCTTTCGAGGCGTCGCTTCAGACACCCGATCGGTCTTCATTTATGTTTTGTGGGATTTCAGGCGGACTACCGCCGTTTCCCTTTTACTTACCTCGTTATGCTAATTTTTGAATGTACATTGGTGAATTAATCATGACGCATTCATGCATGCATTTGTTATATCTTACGTCCGAACTGTCTTGCGAGTACTTTCAAAGTACTCACTGGCTTGTTGATTTGGCCAGATGCTGACGAAGGCGATCTCATGGATGAAGAATTTGATAGCGAGTCCGACGCCTAGAGGAGTCCCAGTCAGTCTCGTACGACCCTGGATTTGGTCACTGTATTATATCCGCTTCCGCTACCAAATAAATTCATCGAGCCTCACCTCGACGCTCGATGAGATGACAGTTTTAGAGACTTGTATCTCTCTCCCCGCTGTGTTTCTCCACCACCGCCCTATCCTCGAGTCAGTAGTATGCCTCCACACCACTGTGTCATGTCCGCCATTATGTATATTTATTGGCGTGCTTGTAATAATTTGGTTGAGCAACCGTAGTTCGACCCTGTAATATATTTTATGCTACTGGCTTATTGTATCAAGAATTTGTCTACCAGTGAGGAGGATTTCTCTCATACTGGACTCAAAAGATTGGTTTCTCAATAAATATTTTTATTGGAAAACCGGTCGTGACAAGCTTGGTACCAGAGCCAGGCTGACTGTAGGAAGCCACTAGGTGCGATCGCTAATTGGTTATTAGCATGATTGAGCCTTTTCATATTTTCTTGATTGTAGTCATTTTCTGTCAGTCAGCATAAATTTATGATCTGACCATGCAGAATTTTTGCCTACTTTTGTAGATGGCCGACAACAGCTGCGAGTCTCAGACCTTCGCCAACGTGCCCGATGGGTTCGTCAAGCTTCTTTCCTTCATCGTTCAGGTCGCGATGGGGCCATCTGTGCGCCCAGTCTTCACACTCTGCCAGCACCGAGTCAACGACAGTCTGACCATGCACCAGGCCGCGGTGCAGTTCAAGGGAGGGCGTGGTGAGTTACGCCGCTTCCGGTTCTTGGGAAGAGCCATGCCTACGGAGAGGCATGCTATGCAGATGGCAGCCCGCGAGGCGATAGCTCGTCTCAGGGATGTCCTCCCCGTGATGAAGACTCGTCGTTACCGTTATCTTCCATGCCATGTGCCTTACACCTGTCACTACGCATTCTCCTGCCCCAGAGGAGAACGAGACGAGGCTTTTGAGATGCTCATTGAGTATCTCCGGGCCCTGGAGGCAGCCTTCGACAACCTGGTGGACGACTTCGTGGCTGCCCGCATGGACTCAGTTCATGGCTGTGCTGCCAACAGGAGGGAGCTCCTACCCACCGCACCGCCACTGACTTTGGTCTCGTCCTCAGCATCTTATACGCCTACTCGTCGCCTACCTTCTACCGAAGAATTCAACCAAGTCATTGCGCCCACTCCAGCGCGCACTGCACCACCCTTCGCGCCCACTCCTGTTCGTGTTGTTCCGCCCCTGGCACCCGCTCCGTCCACTCTGCGCAACACTACACGTATGGAGCCTATTAGCGAGGAGGAAGTCGAGTCCCCAACCTCGCTACGCCTCGCCCTCGGCAGGGCAAAGGAGGTCGTCAACATCTCCGCCTGAGTACGCTTAGCCGCCATGTAATGTACCGCTTTGTATGATATGTTTATATGTACATAGGTTGTGAGAAGTAGCCTGTTTGCGCATCATGTAGGATCTGGAGAAGTGCACTAGCCTAAATAACATGTCAGGATTATGTACGCATATCCTGAGTGATGTATTGTATAATTACCGCCCGCGTGTAAGATATGTAATGAGCAGTCCTTCTCCGTGCGCAAGTCGATTTGTTTTTCTTAAGTAAGCTTGGTTATTTAATTTTATTTGCCAGCTTTATGCATTTATGGATTTGTTTTTGCGACTCTTTCCGCTTTTCTTATGGGTTTTACAAATATATCCCCAGAGTGAAAAATGTCTCGTCCTTGGACTCGCTCCATGCCAACTCCACCAGAGGAAAATTATGATACACAACCCAGCAACGAGTTCACTCAGGGACAGTCAAGCCAACAGGGCAGTGAATCGGCACTTTCACAAATGTGCCGCCTTTATGAGCAGAGTCAGCAACAACATCGGGAAATGATGAACCAAGTCATCAACATGGGAAATCACCATGGACAGTATCAGCAGCATTCCAAGTTATCTGAGCTACAGAAGACCCGTCCCCAAACATTTTCTCATACTGACAAGCCTCTTGAAGCCGAGGATTGGCTTCGAGATATGGAGAGAAAATTAATTATTGCAAAATGTTCAGATCTCGAGAAAGTACTATATGCTCCACACTATCTCACAGGAGCAGCTGCATCATGGTGGGAGAATTTTCTGCACATGCACCCCAACGAAAATGATATAACCTGGGATGATTTCAAGGAAGGTTTCCGTGGTGCACACATTCCCAAGAGTATTATGAAAATTAAGAAGAGAGAGTTCGATGACCTCAAACAAAGGAACATGACAGTGTCAGAATACAACGGTCAATTTACTCTATTGTCCCGCTATGCCAATGAAGAACGTATGACTGAAAGCAAGAAGATGGAGAAATTCCTTGACGGTCTGGCGCCCGCGCTTAAATGCCAACTGGTAGTTCACACTTTTCCAGATTTTAAGACACTAGTGGACAAAGCTATTACTCTGGAAAATGAGAGACGTAGCTTGGAGGATTTACGTAAGCGAAAAAGAGACCAGACTACTCTTGCACGCAACCACCGAAGCAGGACAGATTTTCAGAAAGGTGGGACACACAAACCTACAACAAACATCTCTCGCCCAACCAAGAATTTCCATGCAAGGGACAAAGAGTTCACATATCGCCCAGGCGTTACTTGCTACGCTTGTGGAGAAGAAGGGCACTACGCCAAACAGTGCCCCAAGCCAAGGAACTCGACCCCGAAGCCAAACAATGGTGGAAATAATTCAGCGCCCAAGCGCAACAATTTCAACCCCAACAACAACCACAGGAAGGGTCATCTAAACCACGTGACCAAAGAAGAAGCACAAAATGCTCCGGATATCGTACTCGGTACGTTTCCTGTCAACACAATACCTGCAACGGTTTTGTTTGATTCTCGGAGCTTCTCACTCATTCATTTCGAAAAGTTTTGCTTTGCAAAATAATTTTTCGATGTTTCCCTTGGAAAAATCCATGATCATCAAGTCCCCTGGGATTCAGCAAGTTACTCAGAGTTACTGTCAGAATGTGGTCATTGAGTTCGAAGGATTGAAATTCTTCGCCAATCTTATTGTGTTGGAAAATAAAGGACTGGATGTCATCCTAGGGATGGACTGGTTAACCACCAACAAAGGTTTTATTGACTGTTTCAACCGGACCGTAATTCTCACGCACCACCACGGGAAGACAATAAAAGTATCAGCCAAGGAAAGAAAAATACCCCTGGCAGCCGAGATTGAATAAGGTGGGCGTTTCTGAGTTAAGCAAGGTTCCAGTAGTATGTGAATTTCTAGACGTATTTCCCGAAGAACTACCAGGCATGCCACCAGACCGAGAAATAGAATTCAGCATTGAGCTAGCACCAGGAACCACCCCCATATACAAGAAACCATACAGAATGGCACCATCCGAGTTGATCGAGTTGAAGAAACAAATAAAGGAATTACTGGACAAGGGATACATTCGAGCCAAGCTCCTCACCTTGGGGATCACCAATTTTATTTGCCAAAAAGAAGGATGGAACACTAAGATTGTGCATAGACTACCGAGCACTTAACATGGTCACAGTCAAGAACAAATACCCGATGCCACGAATAAATGATTTATTTGATCAGCTCGCTCAGGCCAAGGTATTCTCAAAGATTGACTTAAGGTCAGGATACCATCAATTAAAAGTGCGAACAGAAGATATCCCCAAAACAGCCTTCACCTCCAGATATGGACTATATGAGTTCACAGTTATGCCTTTTGGATTAACAAACGCCCCCGCATATTTTGTTCACCTCATGAACAAAGTATTTATGAAGTTTATGGACAAGTTCGTTGTGGTATTTATCAATGATATTCTGATATACTCCAAAACACCAGAAGAGCACGCGGAACATCTCAGGATTGTGCTAGGAGAACTCAGGAAACATCAATTGTATGCCAAGTTCAGCAAGTGCGAATTTTGGCTAAGACAAGTAGGCTTTCTAGGTCACGTGCTGACCCAAGACGGTATTGCAGTGGACCCGGAGAAAGTTAGGGCCATACTTGACTGGAAGGCACCAGCCAGCGTAACGGACATACGAAGTTTCTTGGGAATGGCAGGATACTACCGCAGATTTATTGAAGGATTCTCCACTCTAGCCAAGCCAATGACGTAGTTGCTCAAGAAGGACAAGAAGTTTGAATGGACAGAAGCCTGCGAAAAAAGTTTCCAAGAGTTAAAACGGAAATTAACCACAGCACCGGTATTAATTGTGCCAGACATACACAAAAACTTTGAGGTGTATTGTGACGCATCCCAAAAAGGTCTCGGGTGCGTGTTGATGCAAGAAGGCAAGGTTGTCGCATACGCTTCACGACAACTCCGCAAGCATGAGGAAAATTATCCCACTCATGACTTAGAAAGGGAGCAGTCATTCATGCACTTAAGGAATGGAGGCATTTCTTACTTGGGAATCGATGTGAAATATACACGGACCATAAAAGTCTCAAATATATTTTCACACAGCCAGAACTAAACTTACGTCAACGACGCTGGTTGGAATTGGTAAAGGATTATGATGTTGGTATCACTATCATCCAGGGAAAGCAAATGTAGTGGCCGATGCTCTTAGTCGAAACCCCAGCTCCGACGAAAACAGTCTGCAAAGTTTGAGACCTGAATTCCAACAAGAATTTGCCAAACTCAACTTGTTAATGATCGCGGGAGGCACCATATCAAACTTGGAAATAAAGCCCGACCTTGTGGAGAGAATTAAAGAAGCTCAGCCTGGTCACCCCAGCATTGAAGGAATTAAAAGAAAGGTGAGTATGGGCAAGGCCTCGGAATTTTTCATAGGCGATGATGGAATATTATGGTACGGGGACAGACTCTGCGTGCCAAACATAGAGGACCTCAGACAGCAAATCCTAGGTGAAGCACACACCACTCCATATTCAATCCACCCTGGAGGAACCAAAATGTATAAGGATATTCAGGAAAGATTTTGGTGGCACGGTATGAAGAGGGACATAGCCACATTCGTTGCATGTTGCGATTCTTGTCAACGCATAAAAGTTGAGCATCAAAAACCAGCCGGACTACTGCAACCAAACAAAATACCTGAGTGGAAATGGGATGAAATAGGGATGGATTTTATTGTCGGACTACCTCGGTCACGACACGGGAATGATGCCATATGGGTCATCACCGATAGATTAACCAAGGTGGCACATTTCATTCCAGTGAAGACAACCTACAACACTCAGAAGCTTGCCAGGATTTATCTCTCTCGTATAGTTTGTCTGCATGGAGTCCCGAAGACTATAATATCCGACAGAGGCACTCAATTTGTCTCGAGATTCTGGGATCATTTACAACAGGCTCTGGGAACTCAATTGGCCTTCAGCACAGCCTATCATCCCCAGACTAATGGACAGACTGAACGCGTAAACCAAATTTTAGAAGACATGCTGAGAGCATGTGTCCTCACCTATGGAACCAGTTGGGAAGAAAGCCTGCCATATGCCGAGTTCGCATACAACAATAGTTACCAGGCCAACCTGCAAATGGCACCTTTTGAAGCCCTATACGGACGGAGATGTCGTACCCCGCTAAATTGGTCAGAGACCGGAGACAGCCGTATCTTCGGCCCAGACGTGCTCAAAGAAGCCGAGGAAAAAGTCAAGCTAATCAGGGACCGACTCAAGACCGCTCAAAGCCGACAGAAGAGTTATTACGATCAGAAACATCGTGGGGTCAATTTTGAACCCGGTGAATTTGTGTACCTACGAGTATCACCTATGAGGGGACTGCAACGGTTTAAGATTAAAGGAAAGTTAGCACCAAGATTCATTGGACCATTCTGCATAGTGGCACGAAGAGGCACTGTAGCCTACCAGCTAGACTTACCCGAAGACTTGTCCGACATTCACGACGTGTTCCACGTCTCTCAATTAAGGAAGTGCATAAGCAAACCAAAGAAACAAGTATTCCATGAGAACATTGACGTGCAGCCAGACCTCACTTATCGGGAACGCCCAGTAAAAATATTAGAGGAGTCTGAAAGGAGAACCCGACAGAAGACCATCAAGTTTTTCATAGTTCAGTGGAGCAACCACACCGAAAGCGAAGCAACTTGGGAAAGAGAGGATTTTCTTCGGACAGAACATCCATACTTATTTAAGGATCAGCTAGAATCTCGGTGAAGAGATTTTTCCTTAGGGGGTAGCTGTTGTGACACTCCAAAATTTTTATTTGGTTTTCAGCAAAAACTTCGTGGTTTTTGAAAAGAGGCCATTTAATTTTTTTTTCCAGAAAACCTTCCTCTTAAAAAATTCCTTTTCTTTGGCAAGGTTTTTATTTTTATTCAAACTATGGTGTTTGATATTTTGAAACTTCTTCTCTGTTGGGGCCCTCTCAAATTTATTTTGGGAGTTTATTTTTTTTTCTTTTAAAAAGAAACTCTATGAAAATTTGGGATTTTCATATCTTGGAAACCACCCATGACTTTGTATTTTGCCCATGTGGTAAAACCCCTCCAAAACCTCCCCTCCTCCTTGTAATCAACCTAAGTTCTCTGTCCCAACTAATCCAAGCAAGTTTTGGATTTTATTCTAATTTTCTTTCCCCTCAAATCTTTTCTGCAAATTATTTGGAGCCTGAGAGATTTTCAAAGCAAGTACCCTTTTGCATATGAGTTTTGACCTCAAACCAACTCTCCTGGATGGTCCTTTGTACCCACAACCTAGAACCATCTTGATCCACTCCTCCTCTTTTCAAATTTTTCAAATTTCAGTCTCTGCAAGTTTGGACCGGATTTGCCAAATTTGGTGAAATTCATATATACACTTCTTCTAAAATTCCACCAAAATTCAGGCAGCCTACTGGAGCAATGAGTAGCCACTCCACCAAGTTTCAGCTCAAGGAAAAATCCCTAGATGCCTAGATCATTCTGTCGAACACCTTGCATGCACTGTTCTGTTCATCTTCAGTTAAGTTCAGAAATTCACTTTCGTTTTTCCTTCGTCAGACTCGGTCACGCGGCCACAGTGCGCCCTGGTGCGTTGCACGCAGCCTCTTCCCCTTGACCAGCACCCCGCACGCACGCTTGGACGATTCCTGGCGTCGGTAGCGACGAGCCTCGCCGGCGTTGGAAGCTTCTGCGGTGGCTACACCTTCCGTGGCGGCCAGCGAGGGCCCAAGCCCGCTCGCCACGCCACCCGGCGCCGCCCAACGCCCCCTGGCTCTCCGCGGGTCCCTGCCATGCCAACGCACGCCCGTGGCACCGTCGCCGTGGCCCAGCAAGCACAGAACATGCTCCCTGCCGCCGACGGGCCGCGCCACCCCTGTTACGTCGAGGTTGCCCTAAACACCCAAATCCCGGCTAGTTTAGCACCCAAACGGACCCAGTGAACCCCCACGACGGCGCTCGACCCCTAAACCTCCCCGACCAATGCCCTGCGCTGCCGTAAACTTCGCCGGAGAACCCCGTCCTCTGCCACCGCCTCAGACCGCCTATAAAAAGGGGCCCCGAGCTCGCCCTCGAGCATGCACCATCACTACATCTCTCCAGCACCCCGCCAGGCCAACAGGGGGACCTCGAGGAGGTCTCCTCCCCCAGCTCCGGCCGCCCCGTTCCGCCTCGTCCTCGACCTCGATTCGCTCCGGTGAGGCCGTCTCCGGCGCCCAAACCCCGTCCGTTACCCCCTCTAGCTACCAGAAGACTAACCCCCTCCTCAATTTGGCCTTCGCAGCTCCATCCGACGAGGCCCTCGACCACCCGAACCGCCGTCCGCCGGAGCAAGGCTCGCCGTCGACGTGGTACTCGCCGGCGACCACCACCACCACCAACCGACACGGAATGGCACCCTGAACACGGAGGTACTCTCCGATCCCCCTGCCTCTCCGTGGATCGCCGCCGACGACCACCGCGGCTCTCGGGCACCGGCGAACTCTGCCGCCCCGTTTAAATATTCAAACCTGACGGGCGGGACCTGCCTGTCAGCCTCTCTGTCCTGTCTAAGCGAAGCGTTTTCTGAAAACGTCTTCTGCCAAATACGTCTTCCCGCTGGGCCAGCGCATTCTTATTCGAGTCGTTTTCTGTTTTTGTAAGCTAGCCCCTGGGAACTTTCTGTTTCATTACAGATGAGTCCATGGATTAAAACTCTTATAACTTTTAAACATAAAAGTATTTTTTATTGATTCTTTTTCTGCCCTCTTTAAAATTTTGTCTAGTTTTTTATCAGATTTATTTGAAAAATATTTTGAATACTTTTTGTGCACCTCTTGGTATTTACGATAGCGCATATATTTTCTTTATACCGTAGATACCGAAGGAGGTGACGGAGCCGCGAACTTCACCGAGCTAGGCTCCGACTACTCCGAACCAGGCAAGCATGTCTGAACTTTTGATATGATGATTGTTTTGGCATGTTTGCATTAAGTAGTTTATGGCATGTTGATGAATATACCGATGAATGTCCTCTTACCTGATACGATGAGGCAAGTGAGTTTCGAAAATCCATGAGTGGATGGATGTGAGTATGCATGGCCATGTGTTGGCATGAGGATGGGTAAGATGGCAGTGTTGTAGCATGCCAGGCTTATGCCAGACTATGTGACTTCAATGTCAACTCGTATCATTCCCGTTCCTTCCATTCTTCCTTCCTTGTACTACCACATGTTTTTCGCAAGGAATATGGCTTAGTAAGTTGTAAACCGCTTTCCTGGTACACACCAAAAAGGAGAGGCCGTGATGATGGTTCCATGGCCCTGGATTAAAGCCAGTCATCCGGTCAGGGGGCATGGGTGTTTCCGGTTGGGACCGAGAGGGGGGCACCCCTTAGAGCGCGTGTATATAAATTTGATCCCATGCTATTCGATGTGATCTCCCCGTCTCAAAAGTTTTTCTTGGACGATGTCTAGGGTGATTCCTAGCATCGAGAGGTAGGATGGGTGTGTACTGGTTAGCTGTGTTTTCTTCTGAAATACTGTAAACGGAACTAGTCCTTCATGACTACGGAAATCCGTTGGCTGTGGGAAAATTTTTGTACAAACTCTGCAGAGTCATATATTCCTTCGAATCATCTATTCCATGTCCAAGTTTGATATTAACTTATCTTGACCAAATGTCAGTTTTGATGACAGAGACTCCGATGAACCGCATGAGTGCTAAGTCCGGTTAAATGATTATTCTTGTGGATGGACTAACCCGTTTATTCTCATGAATTGAATATTTATTATGAGCATTATTTCCTTGTGAATAAAAGCCCTTTATGTGGTGTCGCTAAGACGCCCGACTGTGGCATCTCTTTTAAAGCCCTTTCTGTGATGTCGCCCCGATGTCCGACTGTGGCATTTCTTTTAAAGCCCTTTATGTGGTGTCGCTAAGACGCCCGACTGTGGTATTTCTTTTAAAGCCCTTTCTGTGATGTCGCCTCGACGTCCGACTGTGGCATTCCTTTTAAAGCCC
>NC_057810.1:243221217-243241491 GCF_018294505.1 Triticum aestivum
CCGACTGTGGTATTTCTTTTAAAGCCCTTTCTGTGATGTCGCCCCGACGTCCGACTGTGGCATTTCTTTTAAAGCCCTTTATGTGGTGTCGCTAAGACGCCCGACTGTGGTATTTCTTTTAAAGCCCTTTCTGTGATGTCGCCCCGACGTCCGACTGTGGCATTTCTTTTAAAGCCCTTTATGTGGTGTCGCTAAGACGCCCGACTGTGGCATCATTTCCTTATATTTATTTGTTCACCTTTCGAGGCGTCGCTTCAGACACCCGATCGGTCTTCATTTATGTTTTGTGGGATTTCAGGCGGACTACCGTTGTTTTCCCCTTTTACTTACCTCATTATGCTAATTTTTGAATGTACATTGGTGAATTAATCATGACGCATTCATGCATGCATTTGTTATATCTTACGTCCGAACTGTCTTGCGAGTACTTTCAAAGTACTCACTGGCTTGTTGATTTGGCTAGATGCTGACGAAGGCGATCTCATGGATGAAGAATTTGATAGCGAGTCTGACGCCTAGAGGAGTCCTAGTCAGTCTCGTACGACCCTGGATTTGGTCACTGTATTATATCCGCTTCCGCTACCAAATAAATTCATCGAGCCTCACCTCGACGCTCGATGAGATGACAGTTTTAGAGACTTGTATCTCTCTCCCCGTTGTGTTTCTCCACCACCGCCCTATCCTCGAGTCAGTAGTATGCCTCCACACCACTGTGTCATGTCCGCCATTATGTATATTTATTGGCGTGCTTGTAATAATTTGGTTGAGCAACCGTAGTTCGACCCTGTAATATATTTTATGCTACTGGCTTATTGTATCAAGAATTTGTCTACCAGTGAGGAGGATTTCTCTCATAATAGACTCAAAAGATTGGTTTCTCAATAAATATTTTTATTGGAAAACCGGTCGTGACAGCAAACTTCGCCGATGCATCCAAACCCCATGATACGATATGCTCTATCACACATAAAATCCTTATATCTTCCTCAAAACAGCCACCATACCTACATATTATGGCATTTCCATAGCCATTCCGAGATATATTGCCATGCAACTTTCCACCGTTCCATTTGTTATGACACGTTCCATCATCGTCATATTGCTTTTGCATAATCATGTAGTTGACATCATATTTGTGGCAGAGCCACCTTCATAATTTTTCATACATGTCGCTCTTGATTCATTACATATCCCGGTACACCACTGGAGGCATTCATATAGTCATATTTTGTTCTAGTATCGAGTTGTAATCCATGAGTTGTAAGTAAATAGAAGTGTGATGATCATCATTATTAGAGCATTGTCCCTCGAAAAGAAAGGCCAAAAAAAGAAAAAAAGAAAGGCCAAAAAAAGAGAAAGACCAAATAAAAAAAGGGAGGCCCAAAAAAATTATTTTTTTTAAAAAAGGGGGACAATGTTACTATCTTTTTCCACACTTGTGCTTCAAAGTAGCACCATGATCTTCATGATAGAGAGTCTCTTATGTTGTCACTTTCATATACTAGTGGGAATTTTTCATTATAGAACTTGGCTTGTATATTCCAACTACGGGCTTCCTCAAAATGCCCTAGGTCTCCGTGAGTAGCACACCCACTTAGTTTCTTTTGTTGAGCTTTCATACATTTATAGCTCTAGTGCATCCGTTGCATGGCAATCCCTACTCCTCATGTTGACATCAATTGATGGGCATCTCCATAGCCCGTTGATTAGCCTCGTCAATGTGAGACTTTCTCCTTTTTTGTCTTCTCCACACAACCTCCATCATCATATACTATTCCACCCATAGTGCTATATCCATGGCTCACGCTCATGTATTGCGTGAAAGTTGAAGAAGTTTGAAAAGTCTAAAGCATGAAACAATTGCTTGGCTGAAACCGGGGTTGTGCATGATTTGGATATTTTGTGTGACGAAGATGGAGCATAGACAAACTATATGATTTTGTCGGGATGAAATTTCTTTGGCCATGCTATTTTGAGAAGACATAATTGCTTTGTTAGTATGCTTGAAGTATTACTATTCTTATGTCAATATTAAACTTTTATCTTGAATCTTTTGGATCTGAACATTCATGCCACAATAAATATAATTACATTGAAAATGATGTTAGGTAGCATTCCACATAAAAAATTCTGTTTTTATCATTTACCTACTCGTGGACGAGCAGGAATTAAGCTTGGGGATGCTTGATACGTCTCCAATGTATCTATAATTTTTGATTGTTCCATGCTATTATATTATCCATCTAGGATGTTTTATATGCATTTATATGCTATTTTATATGATTTTTGGGACTAACCTATTAACCTAGAGCCCAGTGCAAGTTTCTGTTTTTTCCTTGTTTTTGAGTTTTACAGAAAAGGAATACCAAACGGAGTCCAATTGACGTGCCAATTTTTGAAGATTTTTTATGGACCAAAAGAAGCCCCCGGAGTAAAAGAGTTGTGCCAGAAGAGTCCCGAGCCATCCACGAGGGTGGAGGGCGAGCCCTACCCCCCTGGGCGCGCCCCCTTGATGTGAGACCGATGCCAAAAATTCCTATAAATACTGAAACCTCCAGAAAATAACCTAGATCGGGAGTTCCGCCACCGCAAGCCTCTGTAGCCACCAAAAACCTCTTGGGACCCTGTTCTGGCACCCTGCCGGAGGGGGGATCCCTCACCGGTGGCCATCTTCATCATCCCGGCGCTCTCAATGACGAGAAGGGAGTTGTTCACCCTCGGGGCTGAGGGTATGTACCAGTAGCTATGTGTTTGATCTTTCTCTCTCTCTCTCTCTCTCTCTCTCTCTCGTGTTCTTGAGGTGATACGATCTTGATGTATCGCGAGCTTTGCTATTATAGTTGGATCTTATGATGTTTCTCCCCCTCTACTCTCTTGTGATGAATTGAGTTTTCCCCTTAAAGTTGTTTTGTCGGATTGAGTCTTTAAGGATTTGAGAACTCTTGATGTATGTCTTGTCGTTCTTATCTGTGGTGACAATGGGATATTCATGTGATCTACTTGATGTATGTTTTGGTGATCAACTTGCGGGTTCAGTGAACTTATGCATAGGGGTTGGCACATGTTTTCGTCTTGACTCTCCGGTAGAAACTTTGGGGGTACTCTTTGAAGTACTTTGTGTTGGTTGAATAGATGAATCTGAGATTGTGTGATGCATATTGTATAATCATACCCACGGATACTTGAGGGGACATTGGAGTATCTAGGTGACTTTAGGGTTTTGGTTGATTTGTGTCTTAAGGTGTTATTCTAGTACGAACTCTAGGATAGAACGAATGGAAAGAATAGCTTCGTGTTATTTTACTACGGACTCTTGAATAGATCGGTCAGAAAGGATAACTTTGAGGTGGTTTTGTACCCTACCATAATCTCCTCGTTTGTTGTACGCTATTAGTGACTTTGGAGTGACTCTTTGTTGCTTGTTGAGGGATAGTTATATGATCCAGTTATGTTATTATTGTTGAGATAACTTGCACTAGTGAAAGTACGAACCTTAGGCCTTGTTTCCTAGCATTGCAATACCGTTTGTGCTCACTTTTACCACTTGTTACCTTGCTGTTTTTATATTTTCAGATTACAAATACTCATATCTGCCATCCATATTGCACTTGTATCACCATCTCTTTGCCGAACTAGTGCACCTATACAATTCACCATTGTATTGGGTGTGTTGGGGACACAAGAAACTCTTTGTTATTTGGTTGCAGGGTTGCTTGAGAGAGACCATCTTCATCCTACGCCTCCCACGGATTGATAAACCTTAGGTCATCCACTTGAGGGAAATTTGCTACTGTCCTACAAACCTCTGCACTTGGAGGCCCAACAACATCTAAAAGGAGAAGGTTGCGTAGTAGACGTCAAGCACCGACCTTCGGGGCAGTGCCATATATAGCACCGACGCCGCCACCATCAGCACCGCGCGCCATCTCCACAAACACCACCACACCATCTCTCTTCACCAGCTTGATGCTGGCTTGTAACTTGTGTTGATTCCAATTTATGTGATGCATTTCTTAAGTATTTTGTGCCTACATAGTAGGCTTTGTGGAATTTTACCGCGTTCTTGCACGTCTTTTTATTGACAATCCCTCAGGTAACGTCTTTTGGACCATTTATCGTATAATGGAAGAAATCCTCAGAAATGGTAGCGGAATCACGTAAGTGATAATCACCTACCATGAAGAATCAAGCAAGAAGGCCAAATAAACAGCCATCACCGCATATCCAAAGAAAAAAATGCCGTGCCATACGACCGCGTCCGCTCGTATGGGTGGTCGTATGGAGTGCTGCCGCCACTACCAGATCAACTATTTTCACCCCATCGAATCAGATCATGGAGGAGACGCATAGAGAGATTAGAAACTCGTCCAGAAGACAGACCCCTAGCCTCCGGATTTCATCCGGAGGAGGGATTGGTAAGGAGAAGAAGGGGATCTTCCCCACCGCACACGAGGGAGATAGAACATCATCGCCACTGTCATCATCATCATCATCATCATCCACATCCTTATCATCTGCAACATCAAGAACCCTAGTAGATCATCTTGTGTATCATTTGAATCATTCATCCATGTATGCCATCACTTTTGTCTTGAAGATTGTTGTCCCCATATGTGAGTAGCCCCTAGTTCTCAGGGATATGGATGAACCTTGGTATGTGTAGGATCTAAAACGTTATTATGGATATGAGATTCTCTGTTGAATTCTTAGTTTAATAACTTCGTGAATGTTGTGAAGGGGCCAAACTCAGCATTTGTGCCTTATGGCCATGAAGTATATCACTGTTGTTGTAAAGGTATATGTTGTGGAGGTAATTTCAGGTGACAGTAAAATCTTATTGCTCCTAACCTTTGCAATTGACCGGGGAATTACGGACAACCCTTAGAGAGACCGCGTCCATGGGGTAACCCTTAATTATCATGAGTTGTAACCCTCTCGAGGAGACTAGGATGGTGGCATGCGTGACACGAAGTCTACCTCGAGTAGAATGTGTACTGTACCCGGCTCTGCCCAGCATAATCGTCAATAGTGGACCAAGTATCCATCTGATACTATGCCTAAGCATAGGCGCGCTAGAAACATACCAATGGGGATTTCAGACTCCCCAAAGATGCCTACCCCTCTGTTGTTTCGTTAACACTCTAGTCATAGTTACTCATTCACTTTTATGTTATTTACTTCAAAGTTCACTCCATTACTCAATTATCATTTATATCCGCCCTCACTTTGCTTTAAGTCTACAATTATCTGCAGGCACAAAAACACATAATTCACTACAAGAGCAAAAGTCTAATTCCTGTTCTCCCCGTGGGATTGATACTCTTACTTCGAAAAGGCTATAACTAAACCCTTTGCACTTGCAGGTCATCAAGCTTTTTCTGGTGCCGTTGCCGGGGAGCTGAGCACTTCTGGGCCTTGTCTTAAGTTTTGAATTATTTTGTGTTCTAACAGTTTTTGCATATTGCAAGCAACCATGGTCCTTCAAGAACAAATTTGTCAGGTAGGTGTGGAATTAGTAGCAGGACCGGTTAGAGGAGAGAACTTTATACCTGTTGGTCCTGACATGTTTGGTAAAGTATATGAGATAAACCCTCAGTTAATTGCTATGGTGAAAGAGAATACATTCCAAGGTGATGCAACTGAATGCCATTATAAACATATTGAAAACTTTAACAATGCATCTAGAACTTTTCATTTGTAGGATTTAACTAATGAGGAGGTAAAATAAAAAATATTTCCTTATTCGCTTGAAAGAGAAGCTGCGAGATGGCTATCATGCTAGCCCGTAAGTACCTTGAGTAATTGGCCAAAATTACTGGCTGCATTCTGTGCTCGATATTAGCCTCAAGGGAAATTATACACGATAAGAAGGAAGATTATTAGCTTTTGGCAGCGACCAGGTGAGAAACTGATAGATGCATATATCAGGTATCATGAAATACTCTCTGCATGCCTTGAACACCATTATCATGATTGTTTAATTGTGAATTTCTTTTATGGCGGACTTGACTCCCAAAGTAAACATGCTTTAGACCTTGCTTCTAAAGGTTCTTTCAGGGGAACTGAGATATCACAGACCTGGAATTTACTAGATAGAATTCAACATAATGCTGAGAGTCGGTACCTGTGTTCAAAGGAAAAGAGTAAGGTTGATCCTTTTTATGATATTATTAAGCCTTTCCTTGGAACTAGGAAGATGAAAGACCTTCGTCATGAGCAAAATATTGGAACTGGCCCCATGTTGCATGTTTTGAAAGACTTTTTGAGTTTCTGAACTTACCAGAGAAAAAGTGGTGTCTCTCTCCAGATAAACTTCTTTGTTCACCACTGATATGGGTGTGGCAAGTTCTTTCACAATATCAACATAGGGTGTAAAGGGGATAATTCATCCATTTCTTCTCATGCTATTCCCATTGAAGAAGGAGCTAAACCAGTGATTGAAAGTCAACAAAGACTACACCCACTTCCAAAAATGTGGTAACAAAAGAAGTAATACATCTTCTTGATGCAGGGGTAATTTACTCTATCCTTGATTGTAAATGGGCAAGTCCAATTCATTGCATTCCTAAGAAAGGAGGAGTCTCCTTAGTAACTAATGAAAATAATGACCTAGTCCCTACTAGGGCTATTTGTTGGATATTCCTTCGTAAGCTCGTTGGTCAGTGAGGAGTTGGATGAGAGTCATCACGTAATCGAGTTAGTTTTGTTAGGGCTTGATCCCTAGTATCCACGATGTTCTGAGATTGACGTTGTTATGACTTTGTTATACTAATTCTTGTCACTAGGGGCCAAGTGCCAGGATTTCAGGTCTGAACCATTTATGTTTTCACCATTATATCTATGTTCTAGATCCGATCCTAAAAGTCATATTCACCTATTACGTGTTATGATCCGTAAACCCCAGTCTGACAGTAATTGGGATACTTTCCGGTGATGAACGTAGTTTGAGGAGTTCATTTATTCACTAGGTGTTGATGCTTTGTTCTGGTTCTCTATTGAAAGGAGGCCTTAATATCCCTTAGTTTCCTTATGGACCCCGCTGCCACGGGAGGGTAGGACAAAAGATGTCATGCAAGTTCTTTTCCATAAGCACGTATGACTATTTACAGAATACATGCCTACATTATATTTATGAACTGGAGCTTGTTTTGTATTGCCCTATGTTATGACTGTTATATGATGAATATCATCCAACGAATTCACCGATCCAATGCCTACGAGTTTTCCACATATTGTTCTTGCCAAGTTACTACTGCTCTTGTTACTGTTACACTTGCTACAAAACCATTGCTATCATTGTTACTGTTACTGTTACAACTGCTATCAAAACTATCATATTACTGTGCTACTGATCACTGTGCTGCAGATATTTAATCTCCAGGTGTGGTTGAATGGACAACTCAACTGTTAATACATGCAAATATTCTTTGTCTCCCCTTGTGTCGAATCTATAAATTTGGGTTGAATACTCTACCCTCGAAAACTATTGTGATCCCCTATACTTGTGGATTATCAAGACTTTTTTCTGGTGCCGTTGCCGGGCATAACTATATTTGTTGAGTCACTTGGTATTATTATCTATTTAGCACTATGAAGAATCTGAACGATACCAAAACCAAGATTTTTTTCCTATAAGACGAGGGGAGGTAAGGAACTTCTATGTAGCTCTGCCTTGATTCACCTTCTATTTTGAGTAAACTTGCAACACCACCACATGTTATTAATCCTGATATATCACAAGTTATTGATGATGCTACTTCTGCTATGAATGATACTCATAATGATGCTAGTACCTTTTGATGTCTGCTAGAACTACGTCGGTATTTCCCCAAAGAGGAAGGGATGATGCAACACAACTTTAGTAGGTATTTCCCTCAGTGATGAGACCAAGGTTATGTAACCAATAGGAGAACCACGCAACACAATGTAAACAGCTCCTGCACACAAATAACAAATACTCGCAACCCGACGTGTTAAAGGGGTTGTCAATCCCTTTCGAGTAACGGCGCCATAAATTGGCACGGAGACGGGAGAAAGTTGTAATAGATTGGATAAATAGATCGCAAATAAAATAAAATTAAGCAAAGTATTTTTGTATTTTTGGTTTAATAGAACTGAAAATAAAAGCAACTAAAAATAGATCACGAAGGCAAATATATTAAAGAAGAGACCCGGGGGTCGTAGGTTTCACTAGTGGCTTCTCTCGAGAAAAATAACAAATGGTGGGAAAACAATTACTGTTGGGCAATTAATAGAACTTCAAAACTCATGACTATATCCAGGCAATGATCATTATACACGCATCACATCCAATATTAGTAGACCGACTCCTGCCTGCATCTACTACTATTACTCGACACATCGACCGCTATCCAGCATGCATCTAGTGTATTAAGTTCATGGAAAAATGGAGTAATGCTATAAGAATGATGACATGATGTATACAAGATCTATTTATGTAGAAATAGTCCCCATCTTGTTATCCTTAATAGAAACGATACGTACGTGTCGTTTCCCCTTATGTCACTGGGATCAAGCACCGTAAGATCGAACCCATCACAAAGCACCTCTTGCCATTGCAAGATAAATAGATCAAGTTGGCCAAACAAAACCCAAATATCAGAGAAGAAATATGAGGCCATAATCAATCATGCATATAAGATATCAAAGAAGACTGAAATACCTTTCATGGATAAAAACATAGATCTGATCATAAACTCAAAGTTCCTCGGATCCCAACAAACACAGCGCGAAAAGACTTACATCATATGGATCGCCAAGAGACCATTGTACTGAGAATCAAGAGAGAGAGAGAGAGAGAGAGAGAGAGAGAGGAAGCCATCTAGCTACTAACTACGGACCCGTAGGTCTGCAAAGAACTACTCACGCATCATCGGAGAGGCACCAATGGACATGATGAACCCCTCTGTGATGGTGTCAAGATTGGATCTGGTGTTTTTGGAACTTGCGGCGGCTGGAATTGATTTTTGTCGACTCCCCTAGGGTTTCTGGAATATTGGGGTATTTATAGAGCAAAGAGGCGGTGCGGGAGGCCACCGAGGTGGGCATAACCCACCCAGGCACGCCCGGCCCCCCAGGCGCACCCTGGTGGGTTGTGCCCCCCTCGGGGCACCCCTATGGTACTTCTGCAGCCCATCTTGTGTCTTTTGGTCCAGAAAAAATTCACAAAAAGTTTTGCTGTGTTTGGACTCCATTTGGTATTGATTTCCTGCGATGTAAAAAACAAGCAGAAAACAACAACTGGCACTGGGCACTATGTCAATAGGTTAGTACCAAAAATGATATAAAATGACGATAAAATGATTGTAAAACATCCAATAATGATAATATAACAACATGGAACAATAAAAAATTATAGATACATTGGAGACGTATCAGCATCCCCAAGCTTAATTCCTGCTCGTCCTCTAGAAGGTAAATGATAAAAACAGAATTTTTGATGTGGAATGCTTGCTAACATGTTCATCATATATTCTTTTCTTTGTAGCATGAACATTTAGACTTTTATATGGTTAAAAGCAATAGTCTAGTTTTGACATGAAGACTTCAATACTCAAGCATATAAACAAGCAACCATGTCTTTCAAAATATCAACACTAAATTAAGTTATCCCTAGCCCATTATGCTCAATCGTTGATCCATTCATGAAACACACTCGAATACTAGCTATACCCAATGCTCAAGTACGATCGTAGTGCTCCTTAGTTGGTGTTTTATAAGAGAATATGGAGACTCAAGTAAAAATAAAAATTGCATAAAGTAAAAGAAAGGCCCTTCGCAGAGGGAAGTAGGGATTTCTAGAGGTGCCAGAGCTCAAAGCCGAAATTGAGAGATAAAAACATTTTGGGAGGCATAATTTTTCCCACCATCGAGAATGACTTAGAGTTCCCAACACTTTACATGCTAGATACATCATAGGAGGTTCCCAAACAGAAAATAAAGTTTATTCCTTTTCCACCATACTTTCACTTTCCATGGCTAACCGTATCCACGGGTGCCCTCCATACCAACACTTTCCAAGAAATTTATTATTTGACAACATAAAGTAAATTCATTTTTCATTTCAGGACTGGGCATCCCTAATAACTTTGTTGTGCTCTCATGCAAGGACAAGTGAATAAACACTCATTGTGAGAATAACACAACTGTCATGGAAAATATCGGCCACCCCTCACCGTCTCGCAAGCGTTACGAGCACACAAAAGAGAAATTTATTTTGAAAATTAGAGATGCACATGCAAATTTGCTTAGAACGGCACTGAAATACCGCATATAGGCAGGTATAGTGGACTCAAATGGCAAAACTGGTTTAAAGGGTTTTGGATGCACAAGTAGTGATCATACTTGGTGCAAATGAAGGCTACCAAAAATATTGAGAGGCATCCAACCAAGGAACAAAAAGCTCGTAAGCGAGCATTAAGCATAATGAACACCGAATAATGCACCACAAGTTGGATGCAATTTCATTGCATAACTATTGAATTTCGTGCTTGCATATGGAATCGCAAACCTTAACACCAATATTCTTACTAAAGCATACTTACTCATCAACATGACTCACATATCATATCGTCATATCTCAAAACCATTACTAAGAACCAAGTTTATTTTGTCCAATGATTTTCATGAAAGTTTTTATTATATCCTCCTTGGATATCTATCACTTTGGGACTAGTTTCATATGTTGCTTTTAATAAGCTCGAACAAATATAAGTGAAGAACATGAGCATAATATTTCTTTCTCTCAAAATAATTTAAGTGAAGCAAGAGAGAATTTCTTAAAAAAAATTACTAACTCCCAAATAAATCTAAGTGAATTGTGAGAGCATTTCTTCAAAAGTAATAAAGCACACCGTGCTCAGAAAGATATAAGTGCAACACTAGAGCAATTCCAAGCTCTAAAAATTTAAGTGAAGCATAGGAGCAAGCATAACATAATTTTTGGTTCTCTCAAATAGGTGTGTCCAGCAAGGATTCAATACTTAAAATAAAATGCAAAACAAGCAAAGACTCATATCATATAAGACACTCCAAGCAAAACTCATAATATGTGACGAATAAAGATATAGCTCCAAGTAAAATATCGATGGTTGTTAGAAGAAAGAGGGGATGCCACTCGGGGGAATCCCCAAGCTTAGTTGCTTGCTACTTCTTGAATAGTATCTTGGGGTGCCTCGGGCATCCTCAAGCTTAGCCTTTTGCTAATCCTTATTCCTCCATCCATTGTAATATCACCCAAAACTTGAAAACTTCAATCACACAAAACTCAACAAAACCTTCGTGAGATCCGTTAGTATAAGAAAGCAAACCACTACTATAATTACTTTTGAAAGCCCATTCATATTTATTTTTGCATTATATGTACTGTATTCCAACTTTTCTATGGCAAAAACTCTTCAAAGAAAACCATAGAATCATCAAAACAAGCACACAACACAAAGAAAACAGAATCTGTGAAAAACAGAACAGTTTGTAGCAATCTGGAAACTTCGAATACTTCTATAACTCTAAAAATTCTGAAAAATTAGGACAGCGTGAATAATTTTTTTATTAATATTCTGCAAAAAGAATCAACTCAAAATCACTCTTCTTGAAAAATGGGAATTATTTTCGTGAGAGAAAAAGTTTATGTTTTTCAGCAAGATCAAATCAACTTTCACCCAAATCATCCCAAAGGCTTTGCTTGGCACAAACACTAATTTAAACCACAAAAACACATCTAATAAGATTCATAATTGGGTATTTTATTGAAGACAACAAGAAAACCTAAAAGCAAAAAGATACAAGTTGGGTTTCCTCCCAACGAGCGCTATCGTTTTACGCCCCTAGCTAGGCATAATGCGAGAATCTAAGTTTTGTCCTCTGTAACCTTATTTTCCTTGGGGGTATTTTTGTCAGGGAGTTTTGCAAATAATACATAAAACACATTATCCATGTAAACCTTAGCACTATCAAGTTGCTTATCATCATAACCCTTTTGATTTTCGATAGCAATCCAAGAATAGTTTTGATTAAAATCATTGAAAACTTGCTGGATCATGTCTAAAACAGGGACTTGCTTTTTAACATTCTCATCAAAGATTTGATTATATCCAAGCAAATGTCTCAATGCATAATCGCTATTATAAAGTATTTCATCAATCACAGGTTTTTCATGATTCATACCATAAAAATCAAAGATTTCCCTAGCTTCCTATATTATGTAGTCAAATTCATTCATGAGAACAAGAGTGGCTAACTTTTTAGCTTTAGGATTCTTTATAACGGGTAACTCATAGAACAATCTTTGCAAGGTAGGATGAGTACAAATAAATTTATTTAAGTTTCAGAACTAGTGCTGAAATAGCTTCCGCATAAGATTTAGTCCTTTTAAGTATAGGAGCATCATCAAGACTTACTTTTCCAACACAATTGAAGAATTCTTGGATATGTTCTTTTCCCATAAAATTCCCTTGCCCCAAGACAAAAGTTTTGGTATCCAGATTACCCGTACGCTCCATTTTAGGAGTTAGGCCATCATCTGTTTCTGCCATACCAAAATCACTCATGATCGCAAGCAAAAAGATAGATCTGACGAGAAAACGACGAACGAAAAAGAGGGCGAATAAAATGGCAAATTTTTGTGAAGTGGGGGAGAGGAAAATGAGAAGCAAATGGCAAATAATGTAAATTGCAAGAAGATGAGATTTGTGATTAGGAACCTGATTAATGTTGATGATGTCTCCCCGGCAATGGCGCTAGAAATTCCTTTTGATGTCTGCAAGAACTACGTCGGTATTTCGCCAAAGAGGAAGGGATGATGCAGCACAATGACGGTAGGTATTTCCCTCAGTGATGAGACCAAGGTTATTGAACTACTAGGAGAACCACACAACACAACGTAAACAACTCCTGCACACAAATAACAAATACTCGCAACCCGACGTGTTAAAGGGGTTATCAATCTCTTTTGGGTAACGGTGCCAGAAATTGGCACGGAGACGGGAGAAGGTTGTAATAGATTGGATAAATAGATCACAAATAAAATAAAATGCAGCAAAGTATTTTTGTATTTTGGGTTTAATAGAACGGAAAATAGAAGCAAATAAAAATAGATCGTGAAGGCAAATATATTAAAGAAGAGACCCGGGGGACCATAGGTTTCATTAGTGGCTTCTCTTGAGAAAAATAGCAAACAGTGGGAAAACAATTACTATTGGGCAATTGATAGAACTTCAAATACTCATGATGATATCCAGGCAATGATCATTATATAGGCATCACGTCCAAGATTAGTAGACCGACTCCTGCCTGCATCTACTACTATTACTCCACACATCGACCGCTATCCAGCATGCATTTAGTGTATTAAGTTCACGGAAAAATGGAGTAATACTACAAGAATAATGACATGATGTAGACAAGATCTATTTATGTAGATAGACCCCATCTTGTTATCCTTAATAGCAACGATACATACGTGTCGTTTCCCCTTCTGTCACTAGGATCAAGCACTGTAAGATCAAACCCATCACAAAGCACCTCTTCCCATTGCAAGATAAATAGATCAAGTTGGCCAAACAGAACCCAAATATTAGATAAGGAATACGAGGCTATAATCAATCATGCATATAAGAGATCAAAGAAGACTCAAATAACTTTCATGGATAAAAACATAAATCTGATCATAAACTCAATGTTCATCGGATCCCAACAAACACACCGCAAAAAGATTTACATCATATGGATCTCCAAGAGACCATTGTATTGACAATCAAGAGAGAGAGAGAGAGGAAGCCATCTAGCTACTAATTATGGACCCGTAGGTCTATAAAGAACTACTCACGCATCATCGGAGAGGCACCAATGGACATGATGAACCCCTCCGTGATCGTGCCTAGATTAGATCTGATGTTTTTGGAACTTGCAGCGGCTGGAATTGATTTTCGTCGACTTCCCTAGGGTTTCTGGAATATTGGGGTATTTATAGAGCAAAGAGGCGGTGCAGGAGGCCACCGAGGTGGGCATAACCCAGCTCGGCGCGCCTGGGCCCCTAGGCACGCCCTGGTGGATTGTGCCCCCCTCGGGGCACCCCTCTGGTACTTCTTCGGTCCATCTTGTGTCTTCTGGTCTAGAAAAACTCCACAAAAAGTTTCGCTACGTTTGGACTCCGTTTGGTATTTGTCGTGGAATAGTCATGGTAGATGTCCTAGCGAAAGGACTTAGTCGTGGAGTCATCGCAACTAGGTTAGCTTAAAGGGGTTAACTGGGACAAAGGACACATGAGTTTATACTGGTTCGGCCCCTTGCGGTGAAGGTAAAGGCCTACTCCAGTTTTGAGGTGGTATTGCTTATGTCTCGATTACCAGGGAGCGAATCCGCTTGACCTAGCTTTCGATCTATTGTTTCTTGCCCTGAATCGCCGCCGGGTCGTCCCTTTATATACACAGGTTGATGCCAAGCGGTTCACGGAGTCCTGGCCAGCTCATAGACAACGTGTCCGGCTCGGTGACTATCTATACATGCCTTACAACACAAGTCTTACACATATGGCGGTTTACTTCTATGAGCCTTAAGTCGTCCTTGGGCCTTGGGCCCTTGCTTGTGAACCGCCATCTTCAATATCCTCGTGGGCTTCATATCATGAAACGCCATAGGTATAACCCAGCCCCACCTGGGCGGGTCATACCTAATAGTTATATCCCCAACATTAGGCCCTAGGTTGATTTGAACTGGTTCATGTCAATCTTCAACACTTAGAAAAAATCTTCCCTTCTTCCTTTGTGAGAGAATTCATAACCCGCCATGACGTCATCTCCTGGACTTGTGATAACCCGCCATGATGTCACCTGTCATTAATTTACACAATACCCAATATATCTCAACGGATCTTTTATCTTTAATAACTGTCTCGAGAATCGAGGCGCTTGAGTAGCTGGATAACCATGTTTTGGCCTCCTCGCTTTTCGCGCCCACTTATTAGCCTTCTCCTTATAAATATTCATGAACAATATCTTCTCATTCTCCCCTCTTTCCCATGTCTTCCTCCTCTCTCGACTCTCCTGTCACTCGAGCTCCACTGCCGCTGCGAAGCACACCGTCCTCCTCGTCCTTGGCTGCTGCATCAACCTGAACGGACCAGAGAACGACAGTGCTCCTCCGTAGTTCATCTACCTCTGTAAGTGCTCACCCTCATGTACTCTAGATCTGCATTAGTGTTTCTGAGTTCTTCGTGTTCTTTGTAGTTCGTCGTTCATCTTCAACCCTAGCATCCTTTGATCTGGAAATAGCATATAACTTGCGCGGTAGTAGTTTTGTCCCTGCTTTCAATACCAGCGGATCCTTTTTCCTTGAAACAAGATCTCCTCAGAACTATGAACTCCCTTGTTATGCTTTTAGGTTTTGATTTATTTTCTTTTTCTGAACTACCACTGATCCAGAATAATAATTGTAATCTGTGAAACCTGTTTGTCCAGTACTTAGCAAAAAATTGCTTCCTGATAGATCCACCTGGTCATGGCGGCTTACACCACCGACTGTAACTAGATTTAACACTTTAGCAAGCTTCACTCTTTGATGGATATCAGTCTGTTCATGGCGGCTTACATAACCCGCTGTAGCTAGTCATATATCATTAGGCCCCTTTTTAAGCTGCCATTTTGAATAGGTATTAGAATGCTCTTCCTCCCGCTTAATTTAAACTGGCAAACTTGTTCTTTTCCTTTTTAGGCTTCTTTCTTCGCAATGGCCCCAAAGACAACCACTTCCTGTAACTGGGTTCCCTCCATTGTCACTGAGAGCACACTCCAGGACTTTGTGAAAACCGGCTATTTGCCAAAGAAGATTGTCATGCATTATCGCGCCCCAAGCCGAAAGAAGAGAAACCTTAACCAAAAGATGATGACATCACTGTCTTTATTGATCACATGAACCCGGGGCTTCTCACCACCCGGCTCAAAATTCTTCCGAGATGTTCTGCACTTTTTTAATCTTCATCCTCAAGACATTGGACCCAATTCCATGTCAAATATATGCAATTTCCAAGTTTTCTGCGAGGTGTATCTTCAAGAGGAGCCCAGTGTGGAGCTATTCAGAGAGTACTTTTATTTGAACTGCCAGAATGAGTACTCAAATGGACCAAGCTTGGAACTTGGCGGGATCTCAATTTAGCAACGGAGAGATGCTATTTTCCCTTATGCGCGCCTGCCGAGTCACCCCAAGGATTGGAATCAGACATGGTTCTATTGCAAGGATACCTCTCCGGCTGACGAGAATGGACTGCCCGATTTCGCGCCTTGCATCTTGAATCAAATCATCCTCTCCCTAACAAGCTGACAGCTGTCGAACGCAAAAAAACTCGCCCCTACCATTGCCAAGGTTAAGGCTCTATTGGGAAACAGCTTAACTGGCATTGACTTGGTTCGATGCTGGGTTGCATGGCGGATCATCCCCTTGAGTTGCCACACCGGCTTAATGTGCACCTACACGGGTAGCAAAAAGGATCCACTACGCCATAGCTCCGAGGATTTAACTGACAACGCCATTAACGAGATGACGAAGTCTCTTCTGCATGAAAGCCCAGTAAACTGCCCTTTTTGCAAATCTAACCCGACACCAGAAGTAAGCTGCCAAATTACTTATTTTACCTTCATCCTTAACACTTTGTTTTAACTCAACTTTGACGACTTTGACAGGTTGATGATGACTTTTGGAAGAAGGAGTATGACCATGAAGCTGCCAAAAGGGCCAGGAAAGCCAAGAAGGCCGCCAAGAGAACTGCCAAGAAGAAGGGAAAGAAACCCAATGCTTCCGAGCTGCTTGAACTGGATGACAGCTCTGAGTCAGAGGTAGCCCTTGATTCTCTTGGCTCCTTTTTCAACCATCTTATTGACATTGACTATCATCAGGATGACACGGGGACCAATCAAGCAATCGAGGAAGAGGTAACTATTATTTCCTCTGACTCCGAGCCCTTGCTGAGACAGATATTTTGAAGAGTAACCCAGAAAGTAAGCTTTTCACACCCCTTAGCTCATCTGGATCCTCAATTTCTTTTGAAGCAATAGCAACACAAAAGCCGGCGACAGACTCGGACGAGCAAGGACGAAGAATTATCTTCCGGCTTACCTAATACTCCAAGGAAGCGTAGAAACGAGGTCACTTTGACTTAAACTCTTTTTATCCCCTGGCGGGTCTCATCTGCCAACCACTTAATTCATCCGACTCAAATTACCAGGAGACGTCGCGTTCCTTTTCCGGCGATTCATCTAAGTCTCATGTACCGGCTTTCAAGACTGCTCCCAGGTAATAACAATTACTTATCATTTGCTCATTATGATTATTTATACTTATACTGACCTCTCATGATTCATGCAGTGGGAAAGCCAAGCATAGAAAGAAGGCCAAGGTGACCGAGCCGGCTGAAGGCCCAAAAGTTAATTTGCCGGAGCAACAAATCCCAGCACCTGAAATCTTCGTTCCTCAATCGCCGGAGCCAATTCTTGACGTTCCACCAGTAACTTCTGAGCCTCCTACTGATCAAGCCAACGATGCCCATTTGAACCCTGAAACATCAAGCCCCGTTAAGACGGCTGACACACATGATGATGATGTAGTGATTACCAACACCGACTTTAGAGAGCCGGGAAGACCCACTGCCCTGGCCAAACACTCTGCCAAGGAAGAACACATTGACCAGTGCAAAGTGAGATTTGATGTCTCCAATTACTCTCAACTGAGCATTGGTGAAATATATTCTGGCTTTGTCAGTCAAGTACACAGCAGTCGTGAACTTGAAGTTGACATGGTGAAACATATGCACCAAAAATTTGAGGTAAGAGCTCTTCCTTTATTGAGTTATGCACATCCTGTCAGCCCCCAAGTCTACAGTGTATGATGAATATGCTGTAGACTTAGATTAACCATGAGCATAAGTAATACCCTTTGATAGAATCCTTTAAAATCTGGCTTAAGCATCCGGTTTAGAACAGATCTTGAGTGACTTAACACTGAATCCGTAGCCCCCAAGGGCTGGTTTAATTAGCATGAATGAGCCGGTCCTTTATATCCTTGTGTAGAAAGTAGAACTTTACTTGTGTAATTCTCATGAACCGGCTGTAGCCATTTTGTAGTAGAACTAGGTCACTGTAAAGTAGTTACAAAAAACAAGCAATATGCATTAGCCCCCAAGTACCAAGTACTCTTGCTCGCAAAGTGCTTGGGACTTATTCACATAAGCCGTTGCATGAGTAATTTTTTCGGTAGACATTAGCCCCAAAGTGCCAAGTGTTGTTGCTGGCAAAAGGCTTGGGACTTCATGTTTTTAGCTTAAATTTGAATGATGATTTTGATCCGGTTACGTACAGACCACCACTGCTTAGCTTCAATCAGAGCTGTATGACCTGAAGACTCGTCTGGAGCTGCAAGAATCTGAGACCCGGAAGGCGGACTCAAAGTTCCAATCCAGCGTGACTGAAACGGAGAAATTAAAAACCAGCTTTGAAGTAGAAAAAAGTGCTTGGGCTGAAGAGAAGACGGCCTTGACACAACAGGCTGAGAAGGCGGAGGCGGCTCTCCAGAAAGCAACCACTGAACTGACCGGCTTAAAGCACCATGTGTCTCAGATGGTTTCTGCTATCTTTGGTAATCGCCTTACTAATATTCATTTAAATGTCTTTCTTGACTGATATAAGCCGCCTCTAATCCATCCATGACTATTATGCAGGCCCCAAGAGCACCAATCTCAACTAGGATATGCTTGTGAAGCTGAAGGCGGTTTACACGCTAGTGGAGCAACTTTATACTGGGGCTCAGCATGCATTGGCCACAATTTCTCCATCTAACCAAGCCCCCACTCTCTTGGTTGACATGTTGAGGAAGCTTTCCATTCTACCTGAGAGGTTTAGTGAGATGAAGTGATCATCTGCAAGAGCCGGAGCTGTCACAACTTTAATCCGAGCCAAAGCATGGCTACCGGAGCTAGACTCGGGCGATATATTTATCGGATATACAAGCTTTAAAGAAGATGGCACCCCTTTTGACAAGAAAGACTTTGTCGCCTGCGTGAAGAACATACGTCCCCTGGCAAGTCTGATTGCTAATGAGACAGACCTCGCCAAATATCAGCCGACTTATGACTTGGAAAATCAGAAGATGCCAACACCGTCTTACAAAGTGAAGGACCTGATTCCCGCAATCCGTAAGCACACTTTTTCTCCTGAAGTTGACCCGTACGAGCCTATAGATGATGACGCTGAATTCCAACCCTTAAATGGCATTGACTGGTCATCACCAACCTTCCAGGAAGTAGAACAGGACTAACAAGCGAAGAGGGGTAATCGGGAAGCTTTAGGCCATCAGAGTCAAGAAGATTGATCCGCTGGGCGGTTCCTATTTGTGACCTTCTAAAAAACAGTTAATCATTTTGACTCCTTGAGTCATGTAATAGGGTAGCAATAACTTTGCTCTGCCGTGCCATCGTGCACGTTTATGTTGTGCTCAACGCTGTTAAGACGCCACTTGATAGTTATCCTTTTAGACTTATCATGATGTTGATTAGTGCAGCTAATTTTTTTGAATTATCCTACACACAAGTAGAGCACAAGAGCCCTTGGCGGTTTACCGTAGGGCGGGTCATAATACCTCACATATAACCACTAATGCTTAAAACAGTTAACCCAAATTTAGACATAATTATAATAACAATATCATACCTGTGATATTGAATCGTACTGCCGGTTTACGATACCTGTGCAGTAAGGGTGAGCACCCAAAGCTTTAGAAGCCAAGACTTCCAAGTGCTTGATATCATCATGTATGGGCGATTTGTCGCCTCCCATTAAGCCGGGTAATAGAAACCACGGGTATGCTTCAAATATGAGCTGTGAGATTAAAGGCTACATGGCCGGATTCACTTGAAACCAAAAAGGCAAGATAATATCAAGAAGAACCGGAAAAATCTTCAAAGAATCAAGACAAATGAGAAAAAACGAGGCTATGCTTCGAATACGAGCAGGAAGCCAGACCAAAAGGGTTAATAGCTATGATTCGAATACGATCAGGAAGCTCCCAAATGATTTTTTGGCATTGCGCCGATCAAAGGGGTACCAACAGCTACGATTCAAATACGATCAGGAAGCCCCCAGTGACCATAATGATTAATGGCTATGATTCGAATACGATCAAGAAGCTGGACCAAAAGGGTTAATGGCTATGATTATACGACCAAGCCCCCAAGTGGTTTGTGATGTTTAACGGCTATGGTTCGAATACGAC
>NC_057810.1:243241765-243257573 GCF_018294505.1 Triticum aestivum
GCTACGAATACGACCAGGAAGCCGGACCAAGAGGGTTAATGGCTATGATTCGAATACGACCAAGCCCCCAAGTGGTTTGTGATATTTAACGGCTATGGTTCGAATACGACCAGGAAGCCGGACCAAGAGGGTTAATGGCTATGATTCGAATATGGCCAAGCCCCCAAGTGGTTTGTGATATTTAACGGCTATGGTTCGAATATGACCAGGAAGCCGGACCAAGAGGGTTAATGGCTATGATTTGAATACGACCAAGCCCCCAAGTGATCATGAAGTTATGATGAGGAAGACTCATTATTCTTGAAGATGAAACAACAGAGGCCCAACTTTATTATAATCATCATATTATATACATCATCAAAATATGTACATCATAAGAGCCGGTGGCTCAAGTGTAGTAAGGCCGGAGATGAGCAATATTCCATGGCCGGCGGGTCTCCTCCTCCGACTTACGTGAGTCCTTGTGCTCTTGATTATCGATAAGGTAGTATGACCCATTGTTCAAGTTCTTGCTGACCACAAAGTGCCCTTCCCAAGGTGGGGATAACTTGTGCATATCAGTTCGATCTTGAATGAGCCGGAGCACCAAATCACCTTCTTGAAAGGTTTTGGACTTAACCCGGCGGCTATGGTAACAACGCAAATCTTGTTGGTAAATCGCCGAGTGGGCTGCCGCAAGGTCACGCTTCTCATCTAGCAGGTCAAGTGCATCCTGGCGTGCTTGTTCATTATCGACTTCAACGTAAGCCGCCACGCGGGGTGAGTCATGATGGATGTCACTAGGGAGAATAGCCTCTGCTCCGTATACCATGAAGAAAGGCGTGTAACCCGTAGATATGTTGGGGGTAGTATTGATACTCCATATCACTGAAGGTAGCTCCTCTACCCAACAAACCGGCGTCCTTTGCAAAGGAACGATAAGCCGGGGCTTGATGCCTCTGAAAATTTCTTGATTGGCTCTTTCAGCTTGACCATTGGATTGGGGGTGAGCTACTAACAACACGTCAAGTCGAATATGCTCACTTTGACAAAACTCTTTCATAGCACCCTTGGACAGATTAGTGCCATTATCAGTTATGGTGCTATGAGGAAAACCAAAGCAAAAAATCACCTTTTTAAGGAATTGAACCGCCGTTGCCGCGTCACACTTACTGACCGGCTCTGCTTCGATCCACTTTGTGAATTTGTCAACCGCCACCAAAAGGTGGGTCTTTTTATCCTTGGAACTTTTAAAAGGCCCAACCATATCAAGCCCCCAGTTATGGATGTCGGTGTTCTGGGAACGGGGGTACCCAGACTTGCCTGCCTGCAGTCTGCAGCATGGCTCAAGGAGTGACCTAGTACGGCCCATCTACGTCAACACATGCTCAAGACCCTTGCGAGGGGCCAAGCCTCGTAGGGCGGACGACAGGAGGCTTCCTTAGGCACGGCCTCGTAAGGATGGCTCACGAGGAGGCGGAGAGATCAAGGCGGGGTGCCTCACGAGGTGCCCGTGACAGAAGCCATGACGACCAAGGCCAGGCGGGCGCCGGCCTGCGCAGAGTCCTTGTTTCCCCTTTGGTGCAAAGGGGGCAAGCGCAGGCAAGGGTATCAAGCAAAGGCAACCATTTCGGTGCAACAAGACCAAGACCAGCAGGATGGCAGAACGGAGGTCATCGTGGAGCCCAAGCCAGCGTCATTGTTATGGTCTTTTGGCAGGAGAGGACTAACTTTAGTTAGGATAAGTGTACTAGATGTTCCCCTTCAAAATGGCCAATTGTTGGCGCCCTTCCCGCTCAATATTTAGGAAGAGGCCTGGGGCCTTCGCCTATAAATAGGACTAGCCACCCATAGGGTAGGGCATCGAGAAAGATATCAAGAGAGAGGCGACTGAACTCCCCTAGCAGTTCATCGCACCAACCAAGAACAGACCCTCGCGAGGCTGTTCTTCCCTTGTATTGTTCCTTGTCAGCCCTAGAGGCAATCCACGCACCACAAACTGGAGTAGGGTATTACACCACAATGGTGGCCTGAACCAGTATAAATCTTGTGTCCCTAGTGTTGTTCTTCGTGTAGTTTAGATCCTAGCGAGGTGGTGAAGCATGGGTAGGCTGAGGGTGTGATCTCCGTGCGCACCCCATTGTTCGAACCTCAAGGGTCTGTCGGAACCCGAAATCCGACATTTGGCGCGCCAGGTAGGGGTGTGCCGGAATCTACCCTCCTTCGCCTCGTGTTTCACCGCCCGTCGCATCATCATCATCATGTCCGGCGACCCCACGGGCAACCCAGATCCCTGGGAGGCCTGGCCCGCCCACGCAGAGCTGCTTGCCCAGGGCGACCTCAACACCGTGCTCCAGGCAGCCCGCGGTCCACAGGGTGCTGCGGGCCGCGGGCGACGCGGTCAGGCGACACCAGCCCTCACACCGCGGCAGGTGCAGTCGGCAGCGAGGGCCTCGAGCCACGCCGCGGCCACGGCGCCGTACTCACGGCGGGAGTAGGCGAACTCAAGGGCCGCGCTCATGGTAGCTCGGGAACTACTGCAATGCAGGCTGCTCGAGGGCGGCCATGACGTACTACTGGAGCGGGTGACAGAGCTCCTGGGCTCTGTCGCCTTGGGGGCTCCCCCCTTCTGCAGCTGTCGCCTCAGGCCCAAGGTGGACCGCACGGAGGCCCCACATGCGCCTGCACAGCCCCCAACGGACTCCAGGGCCACTCCAACGCCAACTTGGCCCTCAGCACCTGGCCACCAACGGCGCCGCCTCCGCCTCCGACCTACGAAGGGGGATCGACTACGGCCCACGGTCCCAGTGAGCCGCCACGCTACCACTCCCAGGTTGGCATCGTGAGCAGAACTGCGTGGCACATGGGGCACTATGGCGAGGCATTCGGGGCGGCGGCCCCGGAAGCGTATGTGCCCCACATGATGGATCAAGGACACACGCAGGAGGAAGACCATGGCCAATTCCTCGGCCCAGGCTGGGGAGAAGAAGCACCCGAGGCTGAGCTCTTTCAGGAGCCAAGGGAAGGCCCCGTCGACCGCGCCGGAGGCAGTGACTACCGGGTACCGCTAATCCCTCAGGAACAGGCATACGCTAACCATGGATCACAGGAGGTACAGGTCGTTGCAGCGGGTGGCTGCCCCAATCCAGCAGCTCCCCACCCCCCAGGAGGAGGGCACCGGGGGCTGGAGGAGAGGGGCCGAGATCTGGCCTCGCCCACACGGCGCTCGGAGAAAGGCGCCCTCAGGAGGTAGGCACTCTGCTGGGGAGGTGCCCCAGGGCCTACCCCTGGCAGAGGACCCGTGGTCATCGGGGGAACTACTGGCGACCGCTCTATCCCATCAGCGGCGTCCTCGGTCTCCGGCCTACGTTGGTGGCAATAGAGTGTGGCGCAAGGCGGGGCCCTCGTCTGGCGATATGAAGCAAGGCCGGTACCTGTGAAGAAGGCCCAGTGCCTATGAAGCTCGCCGCCCCGTGGCACTCTCACGTAATAATGAGTGGGGCCGTACACGCCCTGGAGTCTTCGGAGAGCCGTCCTCGGGCCTCGGGGGCTCCCGCCCACGCCTAGTGGCAGCGCTTAGCTCCGTGCTGGTGAGAAGACGTCGAAGACTAGACTAGGTGCTGGACGCGGCCTTTTCTGCTTTTACTGCTTTTCCCCTTGGTTGTTGCTTTTCCCTGTTTGGATTTAAGTTGGATTTGAGCTTAAAACTTGCGTGTGTCCGGGGAAGGGGTTTTTGGTCTCGTTCGAGCAATCTCTTGCGTTCTGGTTGCCACTTTGCGTCCGTCCGAGTTTCAGCTGCCTCCCCTTGCGAGCCCCTCACGAGTTGGGCCAGGCCCAGCATGAACGCAGCCCAGACTGCCATCGGCACGCCCTCTCAGGAGGATCTACTTGCAGGTTCAACAGGCTCGTTCAGGAGACACTCAGGACACCACAACCCTCCGCAGGCTAGCTCAGGGCCCACACGGGACAAAGGTAAACAAGTCAGTCGGCTCGCCATAAACTAGTTGCCCGGCGCAGGCACACGGGTGATGTCGTGTCTACAAATACGCTAACTGCAAGTTTTTACACGAGGGGCTCCCCCTCCCAAAATGCTCTTACAACCTCCTGGGCCAAGCCCGAACTCTCTTTGCGCAGGCTAAAAACAGGAACAGCACACGGTCAATTAGATAAATCCCCCAATGCATCCCCAGGGACACCTCCGGAGCCGCCGCTGGTGTCGCTGGCCTCGCCATCGCCTCCTACGTCGCCGCCAATAGCACCTGGGTCATTCACCACTCCGCCCTCACCAGCGCCCGGGCCATTCACCACTCCGCCCTCGTCGGTGGCTACGACCACGCCGTAGTCGTTAGTGGTGAAGGCCCGAACCAGGGCGTCCATGTTGTCTTCCACCCAGCTCACCAGATTGTCCCGGACAGCCAAGGGCACCGGAGCGATGGCGGCATCAAAGTCGAAGTGGGGATCCATGTTCTGAAGGTGACTGAAGACGCGGGAGAAAGCACACCCAAGTAGGGCATGGCTCCTCTTCTCCACCAACCTGTCGGCTCTACCCGAACGGGCCTCCAGCTGCGTCACCATGTTGGTAAAGAACTGAAGGTTACCAGCATAGTTGACCACATGAGGTTCCCCAATGGCTGCCTCGCAGATGATACCCAAGTCCGTGTTGGCTCTTTCCCGGAGCTCGCGGAGCATGGGGCTATGCACGTGCTCCAAAGTCTGCCGCTGGCGTATCTCGACCTCGTTCCGCCGTGCGACGGCCTCGGCCGCATCCACCCTTTGGTGGAGAAGAAGCACCTCGGCACGGGAGGAAGCCAGTTCCACCTATGCCGCGCCAAGGGCGGACCCGATAGCATCCGCATGCCGCATCACTTCATCTAGCTTGGCCTTCAGGGCGGCAGTCCTGCCCTCTGCTTCGACCTGGATCAGCTCAAGCCTTTCCTCGAACTCGCGCTCAAGGTTCGAGCGAGCCGCCGCCACCTGGCGGTCAACTTCTTCTGAGGCTTGGGCTTCCCTCGTGGCGACATCGTCCTCCGCTTGCGCCACCATGCGCTCCCTCGTCTCCAATCGCTCAAGTTCCAGGGCACGCTCAGTGGCCTCCAGCCTCAGTGCCTCCTCACATTTTTGAAGCTCTGCCTGATCGACCGAGCCCCCCCCTCCATCGACGCAAGGGCCGCCTCATGCAACTCCACCTGTTGCTCTAGGGAGCTACTCCGGGCCCAGAGCTCCCACGCCCGCTCTTCTGCGGCCCTGCGCCGCTGATTGGCCTCCTGAGCCTCCTCGACGGCCCGGGAGCAGGCCTCCCGAGAAGCTGCCAGCGACGCCTTGGCCTTCTCGTTGTCAAGGTCACGCTGGTGGCGCGCAAGGGCAACGGCCACCTTCAGCTTGCGCCTCTCCTCAGCTAGGCGTAGGCCCTCGGCCTCAAGGCGCGCGTCCTCGTCAGCAAGCTCCGCACCAAGCTGTCTCACCGCGTCCGCCGCCCTCCGGAGGAACCCTTGGTGGATGGCGCGGCGCTCCCGAGCACGCTCAAGCACGTCTTCCGCATCACCATCCACCTCGGACGCGCGAGGAGGGCCACGGATCAGCACTCCCCCGCTGGGCAGGGGGCTGCGGGCTGGCGCCCTCGCGATGGCCGGGCGCGCGTCGCCAGAAGCTTGGTCCAGAGCCAATTCTCCCTCCAAGGAAGATCGCAAGGCCGACCTCAGCCAGTCGCCGTCCACAACCAGTCGAAGAGCCCAGGGCAGGCTGGCTATGCCTTGGGAGGGCTCGCGAAGGACGAACGAGAGGGGTGCAGAGCCAAGACACACCACAGGATGGCCCACCTCTCCAACCGGCCTCACCACAAGGGCGATGCTGGAGCCCGGGACGCTTGGGGAAGTTGGAGAGGGCGAGGCCTGGAGAGATGGATCCTCAGCCACCTCTGTGAACTCGGCAGGAAGGGCCCTGTAGGGTAATGATCAGCTGAAGCAGCAGGAGAGTAAGGAACAGAGGAAGGGAAAGGCTTACTAATCGAAGGTATCCCTTCTCTTTCTGAGAGCCTCGAAGTCCACAGGAAGCGACCCAGAAGCTCGGCGCAGGGGTCAGCTTGCGACGAGGGCGAAGCGCCAAGGTGCCCGGCGTCGGGGGCCTCGCCCAGAGACACGTCGCCAGACGCCACGCCAAGGAGGGTGGCCGGGCCTTCAGGGGCCTCTGTCACGGGAGCCGCATGCCGTGGCTCGGTACCTTCAGTCACCGCAGGGCGAGCCTCAGGAGTTGCCACCTCAGGAGTACCGCGTAGCGTCATCTTCTCGGAGGCGGCCCCCTCAGCCCCCGGCGCCCCTTGCCTCCCAGCTCCACCACTCGAGGAAGGACCGTCGTGGGCAACCGAAAGGGCAACCACCACAACTGGGTTCTCGCGGGGTCCCGTGAGGCCTGCAGGACGCAACCCCCATTCATCGAAGCTGGGCATCTGCTTCACGAAATCGCCTCTGTTTGAGCAAAGGTACAGCAAGGCGCCCCCATGCCGGATGCTGCCAGGAGAAGGGTCCCCGGTCAGGATCATGAGAACCTTCCTCAGCACTTCGGGCGTCAGATCTTCCTCTTGGAGCCTCATGCGGTCTTCACGTCCCTTGAAGGCCCACATCCGCCGGGAATGACGCTAGAGAGGGGCAATGCGACATAGGAGAAACTCCTTCACCACCTTGGGTGCCGTCACACCGAGCGACCTCAAGTAAGTGAAGCGATGCCAAACGAAGACGAGCCGGGGGCTCGTGAGCGTCTCCTGGCCCCAGCCCGAGTTGGGGATAGCGGGCACGGTTGGCTCCGAAAGCAGGGGGCTAGGCACCCCAACGTCCACGTACAACCACCGCTCATGAAACCCGGTTGCGGGCGGAGGAAGGCTGAAGTCGATCCCCGAAGCCACTGTTTCTGGTGCGGCAAGGAAGCTCACACACCCCGAGCATTGGGTAGGATCGCTGAGACGCAGAGAGAAGAAGTGGCGCAGCAAGGCAACTGAAGGAGGGATGCCCATCATCGCCTCGCAGACAAAAGCGAAAACGACAAGAAGAGTAATGGATTCGGGACCCAAATGCATCATGTGGATCTGGTAATGAGAAAGCACAACATTGAAGAAATTGGAAAAGGGGGGAACCAGACCCGCCCACAGAGCATCGACGAAGTACTAGACCTCGGTGAATGTTCTGTCAATGGAGAAGTGGGACGCGGGCCAGACCATTGTCCTCCCGCACTCATTGAAGATGGTGGCGATGGCGGAATTGACCTTGTCCGAGCCTTCCCGGTTGAGTATGATCGACCAGTCGAGAGCGGGAGCCACCGACGGCGACGGGCGGGGCGAGGGCACATGCTTTGGCCCTTTCCCCTTCTTCGTCAGGGCCATGGCGACAGGAAGGGGAGGATGCAAGATTGGACTGGAAACAGAAGCTGGAGCTCGAGAGAAGGAAGAGCAGAAGGCGCGCGAGCGGCGAGAAGGGGGGAGATTGTGTGCAACGGCGGGTCTGCCTAGCTGGGGCGCAAAATAAGGAGGCGTGGGGAACAGGGATGCCCACATCCAACCAACCGCCACGCGACGCCCAAGGCCGCAGGCTATTGGGGCCCGTGGCGCTTCGCACTTGCCTCTTCGCTTCTCTACTAAGCCAAGTCCAAGTGCGCCTTGGGCTCGGGGGCTACTGTCGGCGTTCTAGGAACGGGGGTACCCAGACTTGCCTGCCTGCGGCCTGCGACATGGCTCAAGGAGTGGCCCAGTACGGCCCATCTACGTCAACACATGCTCAAGACCCTCGCGAGGGGCCAAGCCTCGCGGGGCGGATGACAGGAGGCTTCCCCGGGCACGGCCTCGTCAGGCTGGCTCGCGAGGAGGCGGAGAGATCAAGGCAGGGTACCTCACGAGGTGCCCATGACGCAAGTCATGACGACCAAGGCCAGGCGGGCACCAGGCAGGCGCCGGCCTGCGCAGAGTCCTTGTTTCCCCTTTGGTGCAAAGGGGGCAAGCGCAGGCAAGGGTAAGAAAAGGCAACCATTTCGGTGCAACAAGATCAAGACCAGCAGGATGGCAGAATGGAGGTAATCGTGGCCCAAGCCAACATCATCGTCAGGGTCTTTTGGCAGGCGAGGACCAACTTTAGTCAGGATAAGTGTACTAGATGTTCCTCTTCAAAATGGCCAATTGTTGGCGCCCTTCCCGCTCAATATTTGGGAAGAGGCCTGGGGCCTTCGCCTATAAATAGGACTAGCCACCCACAGGGTAGGGCATCGAGAAAGATATCAAGCGAGAGGCGACTGAACTCCCCTAGCAGTTCATCGCACCAACCAAGAACAGAGCCTCGCGAGGCTGTTCTTCCCTTGTATTGTTCCTCGTCAGCCCTAGAGGCAATCCATACACCACAAACTAGAGTAGGGTATTACACCACAATGGTGGCCTGAACCAGTATAAATCTTGTGTCCCTAGTGTTGTTCTTCGTGTAGTTTAGATCCTAGCGAGGCGGTGAAGCATGGGTAGGCTGAGGGTGTGATCTCCGCGCGCACCCAGTGTTCGAACCTCAAGGGTCTGCCGGAACCCAAAATCCAACAACGGCCAAGTAATTGGAATCATCCTCAATTCTTGAGCCGGTACCTGAGCTCGCCGTGAAAATTTCTGACAACCATCACATTTACTGACCAAATCCTCCGCATAAGCATGAGCCGTCAGCCAATAAAATCCATGACGAAATGCCTTGGCCACAAGGGACTTTGAACCAGCATGATTACCACAATCTCCTTCATGAATCTCATGAAGAATATCACGGCCCTCCTCGGGAGAAACGCAATGCTGAAACGCCCCACTGACATTGCGACGGTGCAACTCACTATTCGCAATTGGCATTGACTTAGACCGCCGGGTTATCTGTCTGGCCAAAGTTTCATCCTCAGGTAATTCACCCCGAGTCATATAAGCCAAGTATGGTACTGTCCAATCTGGGATAGCGTGAAGAGCCACCACCAATTGTGCCTCCGGGCCAGGAACAGCCAGATCCTCCTCTGTAGGCAACTTGACAGAAGGGTTATGCAGAATATCCAAGAAAGTGTTCGGTGGCACCGGTTTACTCTGAGATCCTAATGGGTTAATGCATCAACTGCCTAATTTTTTCTGCGATCAATGTGTTCCACTTGATAACCCTTGAAGTGCCCAGCAATAGCATCAACTTCGCGGCGATATGCCGCCATGAGTGGATCCTTAGAATCCCATGTACCTGAGACTTGCTGAGCCACCAAGTCTGGACCGCCGAAACATCTCACCCGGCTTAAGTTCATCTCCTTAGCCATCCAAAGACCATGGTGCAGGGCTTCATACTTAGCTGCATTGTTAGTACAGAGAAACATAAACCTTAGAACATAAGAAAACTTGTCACCTCGAGGGGAAGCTAAGAAAACTCCAGCCCCTGAGCCCTCCAATTGTCTGGACCCATCAAAGTGAATAGTCCAATATGTGTTATCTGGCTTCTCTTCAAGCATCTGCAGTTCTGTCCAATTGTTGATGAAATCCACAAGTGCTTGAGACTTGATGGCGGTGCGAGGCATATATTTCAAACCATGAGGTCCAATCTCAATGGCCCACTTGGCTACCCGCCCTATGGCTTCTCTGTTTTGAATAATATCCCCTAAGGGAGCATAAATGACCACAGTAATGAGATGACCCAGAAAATATTGCTTAAGCTTCCGTCTGGCCATGAACACCCCATAAACGAGCTTCCGCCAGTGTGGATACCTCTGCTTGGACTCAATAAGCACTTCACTCATATAGTAAACCAGCCGTTGAACCAGATATTCCTTGCCAGCCTCCTTCCGTTCCACCACAATTGCTACACTGACGGCCCGGGCGTTAGCAGCCACATATAATAACAATGGCTCCTTACAATACAGAAAAAAGACACATCCGTGACATTTTGGGCCGAACAATTTTTTTTCTGTCATACTTATGACACTTCTGTGATGATAATCGTGAAAAAACCCGGTATCATCATAGATGTGGTGGGATCCTACTTCTATGATAAAAAATCATGACAGAAAATGAGCTTTTCATCCTGGGCGGGCCGAAGATGCAGCTGCATGACATTCTTTGGGCCGTCCATGACGGAAAAAACCGTGCTAGAAGCGAGGGCGAGGAAAATATTGGGGAATTCCCGGTTATGGTGGGTGGTCGGGGGCTGAGCGATGCGCATTTCTCTCATACCGTACATGCGTGGGTGTGAGGCATTGGGCTCTAACTGAACCCGAGCGAGGCGTCGCCTAACTGAACCCGAGCGATTGCACTGCAGGCTATGCGTTACTGAACCCGAGCGATCGATCGGTGGCTATTAACTGAACCCGATCAAGCGATTCCTTCGCTACTGCTGCTAACTGAAGCCGATCGATGCTGCCTCTGGATGAACAGTGAGCGTTCCCCCGGGGGGCTGGATGAACAGTTCCCGGTGGGGGTGGATGAACAGAACCCCGTGGTGTTGCCTCTGGATGAACAGGACCCCGATCAATCGAGCCGGTTGGGGCTAGATGAACAGGACCCCGTGGAGGGATGGATGAACAGGACGACCCCGTGGAGGGGTGGATGAATAGTAGACGGTGGAGGGGTGGATGAACAGTAGCCCGTGGAGTGGGGTGGTTGAACAGTAGCCGGTGGAGTAGCGCGCGGTGGAGGCTGGATGAATAGGAGCCCGTGGAGGAACAGTCGTAGGTGGAGGCTGGAGGAGGTCGACTGTGGATGAACAGTAGCCTATGGAGGCTGGAGGAGGTCGACGGTGGAGATGAATGGTATCCCGTGGAGTCCTGTTTTGCGGTACACCACACCCCTCCCAATGAATAGGACCCCCATTTCGACCGTAGCGCTCCAACACAAGTCTGTTTCCTCCGTTTTGCGGTACACCACACCCCTCCCGATCAATAGGACCCCATTTCAACCGTAGGAGGTCCAACACAAGTCCATTTTCTCCGTTTTGCGGTATGCCAGACCCCTCTCAATGAACAGGAGTCCGTTTCAAACGTGGCCGGTCGAACACAAGGCCGTTTCCTCCATTCTGCGGTACGCCAGGCCTCGTTTCCATCGGCTATTCCGTCCAAGCCGGTTGGCTCCTACGCGTTTCGTTGCCTCCCGATGAACACGACGCATTTCGTTGACTCCCCATGAACACGACGACGACACAGTTTCTCTGTTCCGACCCAGCTATGTACACGAGCCCTGGCCGTACGTATGCGCGAGTAGGCGTTCGAGACCCCACCCATATGTACGTACGTGGCCGTATTTTCTTTCTTGCACATTGGCCGCTGTAATTACGTGTACATGCTACGTGCGCGCCTCTACTATGACACGTGCGCGCCTCTACATCGACCAGTATGTACGTACAATGCTACGTACGCGCCTCTACATCGACACGTTCGCGACCAGAATGACAATGCTACGTACGCTTCGACCAGGTGGGTCCCAACTGTCAGGCACATCCTTGCGTGCGAAGATGTAGCTGGTGGGTCCCAGCAGTCAGGGAGGCGAATCGTTTTTATGCCCGGACGCACTTTCTTGCGTGCGAAGATGTAGCTGGTGGGTCCCAGCAGTTAGGGGGGAAACATTTTATTCATGAAATACGGTGGCCCATTCGGTGGGTCCCTGCTGTTAGGTGGAGGAATCATTATTTTTCGCGTAATAAGGAGGCACATCCTTGCTGCGGCCGTGGACCCAGCTGTCAGCCTCTCCACAAATAGTCCACATCCAATGGAAGTCGTTCCTTGACCATGTTGACCATGCCGCACCGAGAGCACCAGGGCGATGGACGACGGTGTGGCCTAGGAAGGGGACGACATGGAGCCGGGGAAGGCGCGGCAGTGGAAGCCCGCGCGAAGAGGAGTACGAGGGTTCACTGGTTCGGCTACGGTGTGAGGCTGCCGTCGCCGCAGGGCCTGGCCAGTGGTGGGAATAGTAGGGGCGGTGAGGCCTCCGCGGCAGCATAGCCGGCCACGGGAGGCAGGAGCATGCGGCACGACCGGTGCTAGTTTGGGCGACTGGAGCAAGAAGACCAGAGGTTGAAGAAGCACTACGAACGTTGGATGGACATTGTACGGTCGCTGGAGCTAGAATCGTTCATATTGACTAAGTTGACAAAGCCCTCCGTCCCTGTCAACTTTGTAGGCCCACAAGTCAGCCTCCCACCAAGTTGGGTCCCAGCTAGTAGGGGGAGTATTCATTTTTTTGTGCGTAATCTGGAGGCACTTCCGTTGGTCCGAGCTGACAGTGGGGGGAACGTTTTTTTCACGAAATACGGTGGTCCGTCCGGTTGGTCCCAGTAGTGACGGGGGAAACGTTTTTTTCATGAAATATGGTGGTCCGTCCGGTGGGTCCCTGCTGTCAGGTGGAGGAATAATTATTTTGCGCGTAATAAGGAGGCACTTCCTTGCGGCTGCCATGGACCCGACTGTCAGCCTCTCCACGTACAGTACTCTTTCGATGGAAGTTGGTCGTTGACCACGTTCATGCCGCGCCGAGAGCACCACGACGGTGGACGACGGCGAGGCCTAGGAAGGGGATGACACGGAGACGGGGAAGACGCAACAGTGGATGCCCACGCGGAGAGGAGTATGAGGGTTCACTGGTTCGGCTGCGGTGTGAGGCTGTCGTCACCGCAGAATAACAGGGGGTGTGGGTGAGTGGAGGGATGGCCTGGCCAGTGGTGGGAGTAGTAGGGGCGGTGAGGTCTCCGCAGTAGCACAGCCGGCCACGGAAGGCAGGAGCAGGCGGCATAACCGGCGCTGCTTTGGGCGGCTGGAGCAAGAAGACCAGAGGTTGAAGAAGCACTACGGCCCATGGATGGACATCGTACGGTCACTGGAGCTAGAATCATTCATATATTGACTAAGTTGACAAAGCCCTCCGTCCCCGTCAACTTAGTAGGCCCACAAGTCAGCCTCCCACTATGGTGGGTCCCAGCTGGCGGGGGTATTCATTTTTTTGTGTGCAATAAGAAGACACTTCTTGCGTGCGAAGATATAGTTGGTGGGTCCGACCTGTCAGCGAAGGGAACTTTTTTCACAAAATACAGAGGCCCTTCCGGCGGGTCGCAGATGTCAGGTGGAGGAATCATTATTTTGTGCGTAATAAGGAGGCATTTCCTTGTGTGCGGCCGTGGACCCAGCTGTCAGCCTCTCAACTTACAATCCACTTCTGATGGATGTCGTTCGTTGACCATGTTGACCATGCCACGCCGAGAGCACCAGGGCGGTGGACGATGGCGAGGCCTACGAAGGGAATGCCATGGAGCCGGGGAAGACATGGCACTGGCTGCCCATGCGGTGGAGAGTATGAGGGTTGACTGGTTCGGCTGCCATCACCGGAAAATAACAGGAGGTGTGGGTGAGTGGAGGGATAGACAAGCTAGGGATGCGAGTATGATGGGGCCATGATGCTTGCCCAATAGCACAGCCAGCCATGGGAGGCTGGAGCAGGCGATTCCGACGGTGCTGGTTTGGGCGGCTAGGGCAGGAAGATCAGAGATTGAAGAAGCATGATTGCCGTTAGATTGACATCTAATGGTCTGACGCTGGTAGAGTCGATTGTTCTCTAAGTTTATTTTTTGAGAAACCTTGTGTACGCATGAACTTAGTAGGCCCACAAGTCAGCCTCCAAATCTGTGGTAGACAACATAGAGCCCATTTGCTATTTTTTAATAATTTGCAGCTCATTTGCTTATTCTTAAGTAATTTATTGCATCCCATTTTCTGCCCAGGACCACGGTCAAATAGTTCAACCTTATTTTGCATATTTCAGTGGAGTCTGAACTGTTGTAATCCCGAAGTGATAATTTTTTTAAGAACTTATTGATTTGCCAAAAAATCGTTTTGTTTTTGTAAGCAAATAAGACATGGGACAATTGAGTTGGTTTAAGGGAAAACCAGTGGTAAAAAAAATTCAGCATTGGGAGGGAAAACAACAACAATAATAAGGATGTAAATATGAAAAATGGAATTTTATGTATTTTCAATATAATGATATGTGTATATGAACTAGTAAAACTATAGGTAGAGATTAGAAAACGGATGTAGGACATGCGTTTCAAGAGGAAAATAGAACTAGGCTGTGTGTTTGATTCAGTAAAAAAATTGCCTGCGGATGTTGTAAGACAAAATATAACTAATGCTGGCGGGCCAGAGGCAGTAGATACCCGCTGGATCTTTGTGCCCCTTTGTCGTCATGGGCTAGGCCTGTTAAAAACAAAACCAAGCCTGGGCAGTCTACAACCCAGTTGAAACTTGCTCGACCTGAAAAAACAATATACGTGCTCAATAAATGAGAGAATTCTGCAAGTACAGACTGATAACTGGGATGCAGCAGGAATATTGTTTTTTCATCGTGATAATAAGTGCATGCACTTGTTTCAAAAAAATTGGAGAACTGGTATTTCGAACGGCAGGTGCTTACGCTACCCATCAAATAAAAATCAGGTGCCTGAAAATTCATTTTGAACCAAATGATTCAGCTTTATATCCGCATCGACTCTCGGCATGATGGTTGGAAGGAAATGCAAGTTCATAACATAAGATCGTTAACAACAATACCAACTTGCGGACGACAAGGTAGTACAAGTACCAATACCAAACTAACTTATAATCTTTTTACTCTTGGCCCTAGTGTTCGTCTGGTAGAAAATCTTGTAGAGGACCAGCTCTTGCTCCTTCTCTTGCTCCAGGTCCCCGAGGTGGTACTGGTGCGTCACCCAGTTGGTCATCTGCTGGTCGAAGTTCTTGTTGGTGTGCAGCACCAGAACCTTTCTGGTGCCCACCTGCCGGCCGTTGACCATGACCGGCAAGGTATTGCCGGTCTTGTGCCACATCGCGTGCATGCCGCACTCCGACTGTATCTTGCGACGCATCCACGTGCCCCTTTTGAACGCCCTGAAATTGCACTGGAAGAAATGCTTGCTTAGGCCACTCAGTGTGATACCTGCAGTATTGTTGAATACATGTTTTAATGCATGTAGTTGGCATTTTCGTAACATCTTTGGCATGTTGCAGTCACTTGTTTCACTTTTTATTAACTGTCAAATTGTAATTGCTTCACCAGGTCTGCGTCTAAAAAGAAAAATAGAGCTATGAACAAAGGAATATGTTTGTGCAAGTAGACGGCCAATCGGTGTCTTACCTGGAAGTTTCTCAGGATGGGTGTAGCATATGCCGTGCTCGCTATCGATGGTTGGTATGAACAAATCAATGAGAGGGTGAGATATCGCGCTGTCAGCACTCACTTTGGCCTCAAGGTGCTCGATCAGCTCCTGATCCGCGGGATCGAACTTGATGCCAGCCGGTAGCACCGGCCAATCCTTCTTCGACTTGCATCGGTTAATTCCAATTATATGGTACTCAATGTATGATCAATCGACTGTTTTGAGTGAATGATGAAATATTTCAATAGATAAGTGGTACTCCAAATCTGAAGTCCAGAATACCCGAACACGCCACCGGGATTCTTGTGTCACATCACGCGCAGCATGTTGTCACATCACTTCAATGTGTGGACATGATGAATAATTTGACCGATGTATACTAGTACTGCTACTGTACTACTTACTAGTCGTATTTAGTGTCACATTTTAACCATAGGTTTAACTAACAAGTACGCACTTGAAGCCTATATATATATATATATAGGGTGGGTCTATTATGATAACACCCTCTAGAGTCTTATTCTAATAACACTTCTGGCTTATTCTGATAACACCACCGCTCGCCCCCCCCCCCCCACATCCACGATTCCTTCCCCACCAACCCCACTTGCCTCCTCTCCGGCGCACCCCACCTCCCATCTGGAATTCCCCTCCCCCGATCCACC
>NC_057810.1:243257983-243262804 GCF_018294505.1 Triticum aestivum
AATCCAGCTTTTTCCCCCGCCGGCGCTGCCCCACCTGAATTCGGCTTCTTGCCCCGCCGGCGCCGCCCCACCCGAATCCGTCTTCTTCCCCCGCCGGTGCCGCAGTTGGCCGCACCTCCTGGTGCCCCTCGGGCTGGTCTCGCACCGCCCCTGCCTCGCCATTCGTCCTCAATCTAGATCAAGTCGACGACGAGCCCTCTCCTCGTGGCGGTCTCCGGTGAGACCCTCATCTGCGCCATCCGTGGGTACTTGGGCGCCACCGTACCATGTGCAGCAAGGTCGCAGTCCCCTTTGCAGCTCGGTCGTGGCCACCATGCAGCTTGGTCAGGGCCCCTATGTTCGTGCATGTTCACCGTCGTCTCTCGTCGTCAGCCACGGTGCAGCAACCGCCGACCTCGATCATCCTCTCAGATTGCAGCTGGGTCTGGTAACCTCGGCCACGGATCCATGGATACGACTCAGTGCCCACCTCACAGCATTGCAGTTTGCTTGCTACTGCACCGCCGATGGTTGCCCCGTGGTCCATTTTTCTAGTTCGTGCAGCTCATAGCCTGCCTATGTGCATATTAGGGGTGGGTGACAAAACACACACGACGAGTAGTTCTCGTGGTGCACCCGTGCGGTGCAGAGCGCGTGTGCATGCAATTCCGGCGTATTTTTTTTGTTTTATTTGTACTCTTTGAAGTGCAATATGCTTCTGAGAGAGCTCCCGTGCTGTTTTTTGTTTCGCTCCTGCCTGACAGCGACGCCACTTCCTGGCCGTGCAGTTTGGTGGGTGTATGGGCCTTGCAGTTTTCCGGCGATTGGCTTGTGCGTGCAGTCAACTATTGGGACCCCGATGCATTTTTGTTTTGAGTGGCAAAGGAGGGATACAGTACGACTATGGCTGCTATTGAGGTTCATTTTACTCATCTTTGCAGGAAAAGATGAAATGATGCAATTCTATTAGATGCCCCATTACTCAATTTTGTTGTTGTTGAAAAGTGCACTTCATTAGTTCATTGTAAAAACTACAGTTCATTACCGTGATTTGGCTGGTGGAGAGTGCAGATTTTGTATGCTATAAAACTCCTCTGTTGTCCATTTAGTAAACACAAAACAAAAAAGATCTCAAAATGAAGCTCACTTCTATATTAGATGTAGTTCACTCGATCAGTCCCTGTGGTACACTCGCTTGATCAACGCGCATAAAAAAATTAGTAAGTACGAAAAAAGGACAACAAAAACTCATGAGGTTCACTTTTGGTAGTGTTGCGTCTCACTTTCGGGAGTGTTGCGGTCCACTGTCGTTCAAAAAAAAGTTGAAAAAAGATAACAAAAACTTGTGCGAGAAAGTTTATGTCCAACAAAAAGAAATGATGCAGTGCACTTGACTGTCTGTTGCAGTGCGGTTTTCAGTTTGAAGCAGTGCGTTCTTCTGTCCCACGACGATTTTGGTGTCGCGAAAAAACAGAGTGTCCATTTTTCACTAATTTTAAAACTGCTCTTAAACCGTAAAGAATTAGAGAGTGTGTTCTACATGAAAAAGTTCCGTCTCGTCGATATCTTTCCAACGGCGTATAGTTTGAATCATTCCGACCAGCGGTTTGCAAAAATTTTGCAAAAAAACAGCCGCTACCTCTCGAAGTCAGCCGCACGATTTTCAAAATTAACTAAAAATCGTAAGGAATCTCAAAACCATTTCAACATATGAAAGTTGTGCCTTGTCCGTAGCTTTCCAACGGCATATCACACGCCCTGTTTCGACAAACGGTTCAAAAACTGGAGCAAAAACAGTACCGAAAAATTTAAAAAATTTGAAAAACAGAGTTCCGCGATTTTGTAAATTTGAAACTGCTCTTAAACAGTAATGAATTAGAGAAAGATTTATATATGAAAAAAATGCACCTCGACGATATCTATCCAACGGCGTATCATTTGCTTCATTCCGACAAGTGGTTTAGAAAAAAACGCGAAAAAACGCTCGCTGCCACTCGTCATCCGCCGCACTATTTTCAAAACTGCTCTTAAACCGTGTGGAATCTCGAAAAGTGTTCAACATGTCGAAGTTGCGCCTAATCCATAGCTTTTCAATGGTATATTACACGCCTCATTCCGATAAACGGTTCAAAAATTAGAGCGAAAACAGTACCAAAAAAACACCGCGTGCAATTTTTTTCGACACGAAGTTCACTAGTCTCTATTGCAGTGCTCGTCGTCAAAATGATGCAGTGCGCTTCTGTTAAGCATGCAGTGCCGAAGTGGTGTGCAGAATAGTTATTCTACTAATATTAGCAGAATAAGTATTCTGCACACCACTTCCGCACTGCACGCTGAACACAAGTGCACTGCATCTTCTAGACGACGAGCACTACAATAGAGACTAGTGAACTTCTCGTCAGAAAAAACTGCACGCGTTATTCTTTTGGTACTGTTTTCGCTCTAATTTTTTAACCGTTTATCAGAATGAGGCGTGTAATATACCGTTGAAAAGCTATGGATTAGGCGCAACTTCGACATGTTGAACACTTTTCAAGATTCCACACGGTTTAAGAGCAGTTTTGAAAATGGTGCGGCGGATGACGAGTGGCAGCGAGCGTTTTTTCGCGTTTTTTTCTAAACCGCTTGTCGGAGTGAAGCAAATGATACGCCGTTGGATAGATATCATCGAGGTGCATCTTTTTCATATATAAATCTTTCTCTAATTCATTACGGTTTAAGAGCAGTTTCGAATTTACTAAATCAAGGAACTCTCTTTTTCAATTTTTTTGAAAATTTCGGTATTATTTTTGCTCCAGTTTTCTAACCGTTTGTCGGAACAAGACGTATGATACGCCGTTGGAAATCTATGGACAAGGCGCAACTTTGCTATGTTGAAATGGTTTTGAGATTCCTTATAGTTTTTAGTTAATTTTGAAAATCGTGCGGCTGACTTCGAGAGGCAGCGGCTTTTCGTGAAATTTTTACAAACGGCTGGTCAGAATGATTCAAATCATACTCCGTTGGAAAGATATCAACGAGACGCAACTTTTTCATGTGGAACATTCTCTCTAATTCCTTACTGTTTAAGAGCAGTTTCGATTTTACCGAAAAACGGACACTCTGTTCTTCGCGAGACCAAAATCGTCGTATGTACTGCATCGGACAGAAGAACGCATTGTTTCAGACAAAATACCGCACTGCATCAGATGGGCAAGTGCACTTCATGGTTTCTTTTTGTTTAGACGTATTTTTTCTCGGACAGGGAAAGAAGAACACACTGCTTCAGTCGAAATACCGCACTTCATTAGATGGGCAAGTGCACTGCATGATTTTTTTGTGGGGACGTAAATTTTCCCAAACAAGGTGGAGTGCACTTCATGTGGAGGGTTGGTGAACCGCAACCTCGAGACTACCGTAAACGGGTTGCAACACTACTGAAAGTGAGCTTCAAAACATATATATCCATTCATTATTTTTACACAGCTACACATCCATCCCGTACATAGCAGAATCAACGACGGAGTACCCAACTGAATTGCACTAGGCAAAGACTTGCTTGTGCAAAATTACCATCCATTTTCTTACTACAAAATGAACTTCAAATGCACTAGGCGGTACCCTTTTTCTCTCCGTGTTTCTCCTAAACAACAAAATGGAACTTCAAATAAACAGTGGAGCAACAAACTTGGGTACTATACAAAGCAACAAATGTTGTCAGAAATCTATAGAAAAAAGAGCAAAAGAAGCTCTTCTGAACTGCGCATGGGCGGCTAATGTTCTAGGGCGTCGTCGCCGGCGAACTGCATGTACACACCGCACGAAATGCTCGCATCGTGCGCATGGCTGCTTCCACCCACACATTGGACTGCACGGTGCTGATGGTTGTGCTGCTTACACTCATGCAGTGGGCTGCATGACCAAAATCAACAGCAAAAAAACTAAAAAATACACAAAGAAGATTGTGAGCTCCAAGCCCAGGGACTGAACGGTGACGACGGGTGTGCTGCTTACACTCACGCGGTGGACTGTATGACCAAAATCAACAACAAAAATACTGAAAAATACACACAAAAATTGTGAGCTCGGGCAGCAATCTAAAAAAATCGATGCAATGGCTCTTCACAGACTGAACTCCACGCTGATGTTTTTGCTTGCCACGCGCCTGCCCAAACCGAACTGCAGCTGATGAGAGGCCGCCTGAATCAGCAAAGAGGAATCTTGGGTCGGGAAGGGAAGTCGGACTCTACCTCTGTTCGTCGGGGAAGTTGGTGCTTTCTATTGGAGGCTAATTCCCAGAGAACACCATTAGCATCGGATCCAAGGCCAAGGTACAGAGTGTGGCGGCACTGATGAGGAAGATGACCGCCGAGGGGAGCAAGCAAGATCGGGGGCAGAGTGGTCGAGGCAGTCACCGGGACGGCGCTGTGGACCAGCGGTGGCTGGATCCGTCGGCTGGGCGGCGCGGAGGGGCTGGATCCGTCGTCTGGGCGGCGCGGAGGCGTGCGGGGTCGTGTTGCGGCTGGGAGGAGCTCCGACGCTGGGAGGAAGTGCGGCACGGGGAAGAAAGGAGCCATCGGCCCTGCGGCGGTGGGAGGAAGGAGCCCCAGGGGCACTCTGGCGCGGAGAAGTAAGCTAGGCGGCGGCGCGGCACGGCGGCGGGAGGCCGGGGCAGGCGCGGGAGGAGGAAGGTGGAGAAGGATTTCGCCGGATCCGGTTGGGGAAATCGGTTGTGCTCGACCGGCCGGGGAGGAAAGGAGCCAGGGGAGTTCTCAAGGCCGGCACGACGGTGTGGGTGGGTGGCGGTGCCAGGAGGCCCGCGGATCTCGCCGTGCGGGTGAATCCAGGGCGCCGAGGGGAATG
>NC_057810.1:243263258-243274639 GCF_018294505.1 Triticum aestivum
CGTGCGGGGAAGAAGGTGGGAGGAGGGAGGTCGTGCCGTGGGATGCGCCGACGGGTAGGGGTGTGAGGAAGAAGGTGGGGTGGGTTGCTCCAGGTTCTGTATGTGGTTCATTTTATCCGCGGCACAGTTTGTTTGGTGTTAGCAGAATAAGGATTTAGTGTGCAGAATAAGACTCTAGAGGGTGTTATATATATGGCTTCTGCACAGCTTCTCCATCATCATTATCAGTACATCCTACGCAGGTGAGTTAGGATGCACTTGATCCCATGAAGGTATCTATCCTTCAAACAAGAGGAGTGCTTCAAACTAACAACAGTACATAATATCCAACAAAAGAGGGTCGTGCTACAGCTGCAGAATACATGGCTCAGTCTAGATATCAGTACGAATCAAGTTGTGCATATTTGCTATTGGCATGAACCACATAGCTGCATGTCGGGTTTGCAAAAGCCATCCATCGCATGGAAGCTTGATGCCTTTCACACACTGAAGATTATATGGCAACAAGCTGTGTCGATGAATCTCTAGATATGGTGATTCATGAAACCCATGGTATGATGTGTAAACACAGTCCCCCCTGGCGAATGGAATTTGCATAGCATGGTAATCATCGCCGGTGATATGATCGATGATTGATTGGATGATCGGATAATTGAGCCCGAGGAACATGGAGTGGTTGCCGAGGCTGTAAACCCGCCTCCAGTTGAATACGCCTGGCCCAACGGAGCTGGGATCTTTCTCGAACACGAAGCAGCCATAGCCATCAATGTCACGAACGCCCCATGCATTGTACTGCATGTGGTTTGATGTAATGGTTTGGTAAATTTGGTACATGCAAATGAGCATCAAATGACCGCCGTCAGCTGAACAAGCGATAAACCACCACCCATCGGCTGGTATGATTGCAGGTCCTGGAATCATGAAGGCCAGCGCATTTGTGTCTGCCGCAACAATTCAAATTAGAGACCAAAAGGACAAAAATAAACAATCATGTTCAGAGTATGTGTGGAATTAAGATTATTATAACAGTGACACATATCATAGACAGAGAATTGCAATGCCGTGGTCATAATCATACCCCAAGTTAAAAAAGTAAGCCAATGGCTTTCATATTCTAGCAATATGTCATGGTTCAAACATCATGTAACAATGATAGGAAAACAGCTATAACAGAGCCTACCCATACTCTACCATAGAACTTACTACTACTGTTCTCGTATCAACTCTAAGCAATAACATGTGTTGTTATAAAAATCTTGGAAATGAGGGTAACATATAGCAATTATGATGTTATTCTCATAATATCTATTCTAACAATCATTAGATGCCAATTGTTCTCATATCAACTCTAACAATAACATGTGTGGTCATAAAAATCCAGGAAATGGGAGGAATATATAGCAATGATGTGGTTATAGACATACTGTCTATTCTAAATTTGTAACAATGAATAGGCAGTCATATTCATAAGGAAAAGATGAGTTGAGATAGAACAATTACATGATGATAGATTCCACCAGTATAGGCAGCCAATCTGTGAATCGACCGCGTAAACGATGCCATCATGCACTATAGCATCATACAGAAATGTTGCCTCAACAGGATTGACGATGAGCCATAACCATGTATGGCGACCAGATTCCAGATAGACTAATCCCATGTTGAACAAGGCAATGAGCTTGTAATGCATGTAGTCTTCTGATGGTGTGGGCACTTCGTAGATTACAACTTTCAACAAACAGAGGTCGAGCCAAAAGCTTGACGCGTCTCGTGCGTAGTAGGCAGGAGTGTCCGGCGGGCCGCGAGGCTCATTGGCGGAGGTATCCAACAATGGAAGGGTGATCTCTCGCTGGGTGTAGATATCCACGAGATGCCACGGACTTCCGAATTGGTGGATGAGGATGATCCAGTTGGCCTTCATGCCCACCCAGTAGTGGCCGCGCATGAAGGACAGGTGGACAGGTAGTGGTAGCATGTCGAGGGGCACCATGGCAACCTCCGTAGGATCGTCAACTCGGTGTCTAGGCCACCTGCGAGGATCGGGCATCAGCAAGCAGGGTTTCTTGAAAAGAGCCGGCCGGTTGTAGACGAGTAGACGGTGCAAAGACACCGAGCATGCAGCCAGGCGGACGGTGCTGAGTAGGTCCATACGATTACAGATCTGCTCCAAGAGAACATTGGGGAGGGAATTCCATTCGCGGCTCTGCGTGTCAGTCGGTTCTGCCATTGGGGTTTTTGGTGCCTGCGAGCCAGCGGGGAAGTGGATTCGGGCGGGCAAGCGAAGAAGCTTCTCCTTGTGTGGCTGAGCAGTGAGTGGGGGGATATGGTACGCGCGAGCTACCAAGGAAGATGGCGCGGGCGGGCGAGCAGTGAGCGGGGGTAAATGGTGTGTGGCCGACGATGGGGAAGATAGGAGGAATAAGAAGAGAAGAGGAAGAAGAGTGGAAGACGGGGAAGAAAGTGCATTAAATCTCAATTCTACTAGTACCACTACCAGGATATACCGTCCTTCGGAGTGTAAATAGTTACACTGATGACATGTGGGTCTACCACAAGAGGGCCCATATGTCAGTTAATGGAGGACAGAGGTGCGTAGGCGTATTTGTGGAAGCATGCTCTACTCGCAAGCATGATGGAAGTACTGGGTAAGGGTGATTTAGTAACACCAAAACGCTGGTTCAACTTATTAATTAAGTGTCCCATCTACTGCAACATGTATTGTCACTTCACTGCGAAGACTAGTTGAATAGTTCTCTCTGACCGAGATGGGGAATAATGGATCTCGAAGACTTCCTTTCTACAGTATCCCTATGCCTCTACGCTCAGTTCACTTATTTTGCTCAGTACGTAGTCACTTGTTGAAATCTCTAGAAAGAAAAATACTCCTTATTTGGAACAAAGGAGGCTTTTACTCCGTATTTGGGAACAGAGGGAGGCTTTTACTTCGTATTTGGGAACAGAGGGAGTATCACCATATGGAGGGAACATAAGAAGCTTGAAATATGAACATGTCAATGGGAGGGAGTAAGCCCCATGCATGCATGCATGCATGCATGCAACATGCAACACTCACACATACACATGGACGCACGCAACACTCATGCACCCATGCGGCACACAACACACGACGCAACACACACGCTCATGCTCAAGTGCTCAACCTACTCCCTACGTCCATGAAAGACTGTACATTTAGAGATTTACACATTGACCAGGGCATAATTAACGCCCAAAAGTAGTAGACTTATGTGTGCATGCAACCATTGAGAGAAGAAGATTAAATGAAGGCCGTTGGATGCTGTAATTAAGGATAGACATGTAGCCTATACCTAGAGCACAAGTTGGTGCATTACTCAATCAATATCGATTTAGATTATAGGCTAAATGCATTGGAAGTGTAGATGTACTACACTCTTTGTTTTTTTAGCCGATGTACACTCTTTGTTGGAAGACCGAGGGAGTACACGTGCATGCACTCACATACACAACCAGGGTGGTTCGGGCGCAAGGGTTGGACTCCTGTAGTGCCTGCGTAAAGTTTTGTTGAACTGATTTCTTTGCTCTACCAATTGACAGGTGGGACCCAGAAACTAGGTGACAATTTAACCAGTCAACAAAGTGCCACGTCGACTATGTGGCCGGTCAGTAGGGTGCAATAGAATGCTCTATGATGAGCTAGTGATCGTATAATCACCGCAAAACTATATATAGTGATCGTAAAGGGCGTATTGTTACATACGTTGACCGCCAGTGTATTTTTCTCATTTCAAATTAAGCCATATTAATCGGAAAGGACGCAGTATGGACTAGTACTAGTACTGCTTTGATGTGTCCCATCAACTCGCCGAACGAGGAGAAGCTTGCTTACTACGCCTCTCCCTCTTCCACGCGCGCGGTGGTTCGTAGGACGAGGAGAGGGTTTTGACTACAGCGCCCTCTCCCTCTCCCTCTCCCTTGCCCTCACCCTCGCGGTGGACGTGCAATAGTTCAATCGGTGTCAGATTGCCTGAAGCATATTGTACTGTAGTATCATCATTGTTGGACCTTCCCAAGAGGCAAAGAGCCAAGTCAACAAAGTGCCACGTCGACTATGTGGCCGGTCTGTAGGGTGCAATACGGTGCTCTACGATGAGCTAGGGATCGTGCTGCAAAACTATATATAGTGACTGTAAAGAGCGTATTGTTACATACGTTGACCGCCAGTGTATTTTTCTCGTTTCAAATTAAGCCATGTTAACCGGAAAGGACGCAATATGGACTCGTACTAGTACTGCTTTGATGTGTCCCGTCAACTCGCCGAACGAGGAGAAGCTTGCTTACTACGCCTCTCCCTCGCCCACGCGCGCGGTGGTTCCCAGGACGAGGAGAGGGTTTTGACTACAGTGCCCTCTCCCTCTCCCTCGCCCTCGCCCTCATGGTGGACGTGCAGTAGTTCAATCGGTGTCAGATCGCCAGAAGCATATTGTACTCTAGTATCATCATTATTGGACCTTCCGAAGAGGCGAAGAGCCAAGTGCAAGGTTCACACGAGTACGAACTGTTGAACCTCCCGAAGAGGCAAAGAGCCAAGTGCAAGGTTTTATAGGAGTTGTCGTCCTAGTAGGAGTGTACTACAACTATAGCAAACAATGCTACTGTATGATGCCGCCACGTCACGTATATCCAAAGCCGTGCCGCCTTTTTTTTCTCAAAGAGTGTGTTGGAGCCCGTGCAACAACCACACAAGTTGCATGTACACATAACACATTTATTCGTAATAAATTCTAAAGGACAAATGCCAGTATGCCACACAAGTTCATCTCCAATTCATGTGATAAATTTGTGCACGACTAGTCTACATATATTCACAGCGCTACTGTTCACAATTTACCATACACCACCTACACGTTATAGATGGGCTACATGTCCTCCTCCAGGTTCCAGTCCCAGGTGTTCTTCATGGATGGCACGATCCATAGCGGTGGGCAACAGGAATCATTGTCACAGCTTTCTAGTCCGGTTCCACATGATGGAGACTCATCCAAGCTGAAGCGGCATAAATCAGGGATAGCGTGTCCCCGCATGTCGTTCATCCGGCAGTGGGCACTGAAGACACAACCATGCTTCATGAACGGCAGGTCTTCCGTGTCGTGCACGAAAGGTGGCATCCGCTTCAAAATGGGGTAGCTGTCCCCAATGAAAAGCGAGTACTCTCCAAGAGTGTTCCTCGGCACCCATGTAGCATCATGGGGGTCAAACTCGGCGCCATTCATCTGGTACACGCGGCATCTCAGATCTGGACAAATGGTGACGTACATAGTCAAGGTCCATGCATAATAATGTTGTGCTCAAATATGGCGTCATTAATACTGTGCAGCAAATAGTACTACTCTGGTATAGAGGAAGTAAAATAACCGGCTTATTATATATAGCCACTCTTGGCTACATGGATGAGATAGTAAGACATGGAAAAACAAAAATGGTGGCAGCTAGTGGGTTCAAGTCTTCAAGGGCCTAGCTAGCTATACGCGTCCTCCAAGGTAAAAAGTACTCCTACTAGTACTAGTAAGTACTAGTACAACAATGAAAGAGAAGGCGAGAGGGTAAAAATGGAATACCTGGGTAGATGGTGACGGTCCGATCGTGGTAGATTGTGTGACCATGTTGCACATCAGTGATACCACGGGTAACGACTACTAAGATAGTTGATCCCAATATGCCAAAGTTAGCTACAAGGTTCCAGGTTAGACCAAATCGCGGATGCAAATGCACATCCAGGATCGGCGATCTTATTTTGATTAGGGGATGACTGGTTCCTGAGTACCGTTAGGGATACAAATGATGGTTTGTGCATTCCGTTTCTAATCTCCCATACCGTAGGATGGCAACCAGATGAAACAAGTCCCCTGGCTTGTCACCGCGAAGATGCGGCCTAGATGGCGCACGACGTCTTCGAACGTGTAGGGGTACAAATCTGCCGCCGCCAACATGCGCCACCCTCTGCTGTTACTGCCTCTTGCATTGATGGCAATCCTTATGTCGAACACCGCGATGAGATAGTAATCATTGTAGCCGCGTAGCTTTGTCGGCGGGTCCGCAATTGCTATCTTATTCAATCTCATGTAGGCATCATCATACGTATTCAAGCCCAGCTAGTCTGGAAGGCCAATCCCAATGGTGGAGAAGGGGTCTACCGAAACGGCCGCACTGCTTTGGATGTTGTGCAAAATGATGGTGGTATCCGGCCGGAGGTATGCAAGCCAATCTTCATTGGCACCAACCCAGACCTATATATAAGACGGTGGGTAGCGGAGAAATTATGGGATGGAAATGAAATAACTAAGCACTACATGATCAAACTCCATTACTGACCTGCTCATCGGACAAAATCCGACTACCTCTCAACATCGGCAACTCTAGCGGAGTCAACGTGCAACCATGGCCAGGGAGCAGTGTGCTGTTCGAAGGATTATCCCATAGAAGAACCTTCTCCTCGAGGACGCATGGAATACCAACAAGCATGGCCTTTTCCCAAGCCTGTTTAAGCACCATCTTGAAAAAGTTGGTGCAGGAAGCACCGAGTCTTGCAGCGATGAGGAGGTCGGAGCAGCGTGCGATTTCTCCCAGAGGATCATCGTCCAAGGTCTCCTAGACCTGACGAGGAGGAGAACTGCCTGGCGAATCCATGGGAGCAGCGACGAACTGCCTTCTCTTCGGGGGGAGGGGAACTGGCGAGGAGGAGATAAGAGCGTAGTAACCACAGGGCCTCGTCCCTTCCAACTGTAGATCGTTCCTTAGAGAAGGGGTGAGGCTATTATTTACTGCTAGTACTAGCATTATGGGACGTTATTGGATTGCATTATACTATAAATAATAGCACTAGTAAGAAATTTTTGGCACTAGCTAGGTAGTAGTTTTTGCCGTGGATTAAGAAACTTTGGGTATGTTTTTGCTATTTTTTGTACACGCCAACTAGTGTCAAAAAACGTCTTACATTATGTGACGGAGGAGTACGTACTCGTACTGTAGCAATACTAGTACTACTTTGTCTCAACTAGTAGTGCGATGTACTATACTTCTAGTCTAGTCTAGTATAGTGCACCAGTTTTGAACTCTTGAATCTCAGGGCTAAGGAGCTACAGTTGGAAGTGGAGGGTACTACTGTTCTCTAGAACCATTGTTGTACTATCAATTCAGGGAAAGTACACCTGCGTAGTGGCCTAGTGGGTACTCTCAGTGCTCTATTCAGCCGCTCCTCTAACATAGCTGGCCTACTCAGCCGCTCCTCTCACGCACACACTAGCAGCCTATTTATCACCGATGGTTACTGCGGGGGCAGAACATTTGAGTTATTTGATACAGTGGGACAAGGCTTTTTGCTTCCATATGTGGAGGTGTGATGGATCTCATCGAACTTTGTTAGTAGTTCCTTCTTTATGAATGAGATGAAGCAAAGCTCTTGCCTCCGTTTCAAAAAAAACACATCAAGAGGAATTTCTTTTATAGTAGAGACGATAATGGAGTGAAGTCCATGCGTGCAATGCCACAAGCTACAGAATAGTAATAGAGCACTTTACGTACAGAGCCATATTGCATAGTTCCCAATGCCCCGCCTGGCTTTTCCGGCTCCTTGGGTTTAATTGGGAGGCACTAGTTTAAATATGCTACTAGCTGATAAGGAAGCTGCAAGCGAGGTGCAGCTAGGGCGAGCACGCGAGCTACGGGATGCTGGGAAGGAAAACCTGTTCACATGGCTAGGCTATCAAGTGCACCCAGATTGTGGTGCCGCCTGTCCGTTTGACTTCAAAACTCAAACTACCCGTGTAAAATATTGGCTCGCAGCAAAGTTACTATTTATAAAAAAGGCCGCCATGCGTTCAGCCGGGATCGAACCCACAAAACGAGGTATACACTCCCGCGACCACTAGTAGTACTCGTTGGAGTACAATGCAACCTTGAATCGCCTTTTGTCACTAGTAGTACATTGTTCCTTACAAGAAACCCCTAATAATGCAAGAAACCACTAATAATGCCAAGAAACTACTACCACTTGCATACGTGGCAGACTTAAGATAAGACTACCTTATCAACCATTGTACATGCTCTTACCAGCCAGCCTTACCAAGAAACGACTACTCTACAAACTGCCGTTATAGGCACGTTTCAACCCATGGCCCTGTTTGGATACATTTGTTGTCAATCTAACCCTTCCATCCAAACACCACTTTGGTTAGAGTTACTTCAGGGTTAGAATCTAACTCTAACATCTGACAGGGCCCATGTCGCCCATTAAGTCAATGCCTTCTATTCGACCGGGCGTTATGACTTGTGGGACCTACATGTCAGTCTGCACAAAAATCCCCGAGTGACCTCCTACCTCCGGCCCGTCCACCTAGTCATCCTCGGCCATGGGACATGGCTACCACCGCCGGCAGAAGGCAAGGTGAAAACCACTGGCGGTGCGGAGCCCATCTTGCAGCAGCCTGGATCCCAGCTCCGTCCGGCGCTCGCGGTCGCTAGCTAGCCAAGATAGCTCCGTCCAGCTGCTTGTCTGCAAGGTTTGCTAGCAAGATTGGCACGGCGGCGTGGTGGCTTGCTCTCTCACGCCGCATTAAGGCCAGCCATCTAGCTCGAACAAAGGCCAACGTGGCGGCTTGCTCGCTCGTAAGTCACGCTCGGGCCAGCCTGCCAACCCTTGCGGAGGCCAGCGTGGCATCCGGCCCGTTCGGCGGAGCGGCGGCCAACTCGCTCATCACCGGCGCCACCAACGAACACGCATCAGTACTGTTTGAAGTAATTTTCAGGAAAAGTAATGATTTGAGGGGGAATAATAGGATAGAAGGTCAGGTGTGGGTCCCTCGTGTCAACGGTCAAACAAAATGTGTTGGTTTAAGCTGCCTCGTCAGCACGGACGTGTGGGCCATCCCTGTCATAAATGGGTTTAAACGAACCTAATCGGTAGGAGTACTAGGTAGTAGTTTTTGGCGTGGATTAAGAAATTTTGGGTATATTTTTGCTATTTTGTACAATAGATTCTTCCTAGGCCTGGTTGAAAGTGGTAGTTTTTTGTTAAATACTCTACATATTGTAAGTAGGAGTGAAAGTTAAGCTTTGGAAGCCAATAAGCAAGGCTAGTTACATAGTGCATATGTGTACACGATTGAAAGTAAATATCAACCATGAGTGACTAATATCTTGATGGAAAAGTCGAAACTATGGAATACTTGGAAAAAAATTGCATGGTTGGAAATACTAGCAATGTTCATGTGCGTTGCAATGGATCATAATTAGAATAATACTTATTCACAAACTTGATACAAAACACTCTAATTTTGATATACATATATCACTAGATATATATTATGTTTCAATTAGAATATATTCCTTGGGCTGTTTTGGTGAGGTCACGGAGGGATGTGGTTGGTTTTAAGATACTAATTATGGGTTTTTCTACAAATTGGTAGACAAGTGGGATGTTGGTGAGAAAAGGCAACAACTTACCTCACAGTCGTTAGATGTAGATCTAATGGTCAGAAATGACGGATTGCAGACACACCATCATCACCAACTTAGTCTTCTGTAGGAGTACTAGCAAGATCCATGCATTGCATGGAACATCAAGATGCATTTTTTATAAAACACTTGTTGTGATTGACCCATGCGGGAATAATCCCATGTGTAAAAACTAATGATATCTTGAGAAATATGAGATAAGGTGAAGAGGAGTGGGGCGTGGTGGTGATTGGTGGTCGGAATGAGCGGAGGCATGGGGATTGACGACGCCGGCAGCGGCCACCAGGCCAGTTTGTTCCAGAGGCTTCCTTTCTTAATTGCTCAACAATGAGGTTGTTGGAGATAAGGATGAACGAGGGAAGGCATTGTCTGTAAATGTGGAGAGGGGTGCGGGTACCTTTTAGTTTAATTTCCATCCGTCAGATATAGATCGGACGGTCTATATTGCAAGATGGCACGCATACCATCATCACCAACTCATTTTTTTATAAGAGAAGAAATATAAGTATGGAGATACAAACGTATTATCGATACTTGTTTCCGTAAACTAGCATCTACATTCTATTCAACGCCTCAGCATGTGGGTCCTTAGCACAATGACTTCTCGACTGTGTAAAACAAAGGTTTTCCCGTCGCCGATAAGGAGGGGGTGACGGTGGAGCGCTTTTTGGCTTGCTCTAGTCCTAGTAGTCATACTAGGTGGTCTAAGCACGTGTAAATTTATTCTTTTTCACGTCTCGTGTTCGCCGTACTGCCACGATTGTTGATGAATAGCCGGTAAGTTATTCACGGGGAAACCCTTGTTGAGCGTGTTTGCCAGAGAGAGAGAGAGAGTGTGTGTGTGTGCATGTGTGATATGTCTAGAGACTGAGGCAATGATAACAGATTCTTTGTGTCTATGTGTGTGGAGGATAGAGAGAGACATGTACATGGGGCTTTGTGTTGTGTAACATGGAGACACATATACATAATTAGAGAGTGAGTGTGTGAGATACACATGCGGACACGGGGAGAGATGAGGATCCAGATAAATGGGTGTTTGTGTGTGTCTGTGTGTGTTTGTGCATGCATTTGTGTGTGAGAGGGAGTGTGTGTATGTGGAGTAGAGGGACCACTATTGATGTAAACCTAGTATAAGGGAAGGGGGAATGGTGTGACTGTGTAGTAGCGGGATAGCATGGGTGCGGGCGAGGGGAGCAGACTGTTTGGAAGAGACATCGAGTGTGTGTGTGGGAGAGGGGTGTGAGAGCGAGAGAGAGAGAGAGAGAGAGTTAGCGACAGAGAGAGAAAGAGAGAGAGAGAGAGAGAGAGAGAGAGAGAGAGAGAGAGAGGCGAGAGGGGTCGTTTGTGTCCATAAATGGTGTATAGGTAGGGAGACAATGTTGATGTTGTTCGAAATTGGCCTATGTATGGAGACGCAAGGGAAGCGAGTCATCATGTGTGTGATAGGGACTTCATGAGAGATCTAGAATAGATGGTGTAGAGAACAATGTGCGAGATCGAGAATGATGATATATTAGGGAGCTATGGAAAGAGTCACGACATATATGTATACCGGGAAGGAGCTGGGGCGGGTCTGCATGTGGGAGAGATAGAAAGAGGAGAGTGGTGCACAAGGAGACAAAGTGTGCTTGTTTGTAGTGGGGGTGGTGTGTGAGGTGAGTGTGCGAGAACCACATAACTAGGGAGATAGACGTTTGGGGGCGACGTTTTGTGTGTATGGGAAAGATACACTCTACATAGTGCGTGTGCTTGGGAAAGAGAGATGCTAGGAGACCTAGATAGTGGGAGAAGAGATGTGTGCATGCCCGAGAGACAAACTGACAGGGACCTATATTGGGGTCAGGACTTTAGAAGAGAGCAGGGTGTTAATGTGCTCCTGTGTTGGT